>NC_087219.1:64643257-64648257 GCF_015104395.2 Macrobrachium nipponense
TTTCAAATAAGTCAAAAGTAATCTTTTTCACTGAGATACTGAACGTAAATATAAGAACTTGAAAATGAATACTGAAATAATTAGGATCGAGAGAGAGAGAGAGAGAGAGAGAGAGAGAGAGAGAGAGAGACAGACAGACAGACAGAGAGAGAGAGAGAGAAGAGAGAGAGAAGATAAATTCTATTCAATTCACACTAATGAGAAAGTCATCAGAAACTGATTAATGTCTGGAGGTTAGGACGTCCTGAAGGAGGCTCATTACCCAATGCAGCCAGCCATCCAAAGTGCAAGAGCAGTTAAATCTACCATTTAATTAGCACACATCCGGTAATTTCTTACGACCCCTCGTGCGCCCTGCGTCTAATTTTTATCTTCTGATAGAAGAGACACGGAGATACCTGCATCAGTCCCTAAATGGTGAATGCGGGTCGTTAACACTACTCAAGGTGAATGTATTAGGTACGTTTGTGAACTAGGTATCAGTTTGTTGTATTCTGTCCGGTTATCTTAGTTTTTATATGAATGGCATAAATAGAAATGTTAATTTTACAATAAAAAAATATAATGAATAGGCTTCAAGTGCCTCACGTATAAGTCTTGGGATAATTAAAAGTACGTATTTTTGGAAAGAAAACAATGTACTTTCAAATTATATCAGCATGGATAGCTTATTGGTTATATTTCTACGATTAGCTTTATTGAAGAAATACTTCCATAATAGTTCTTCAATTGCATAGTGTTTTATATGATTCTGTGCTCTGATATTACCTTTTCAGCCCTCAGACAGTCATGAATTAGGCGAACGAAAAACAGAAACTTATGTTTTCTACGATATAAGTTAAGGCTTCGATTTGTGTTAGAAGGTTATTTTTTCTGGAGGCAGACTTCATATATAACTAGGTGTGCTATACGTTAGATTTACATGGTAAGCACTTGATGATAGTTTGTCCTTAACATGAATAAGCCCTTATGGAGTGCCATCATTATCTTAGTGAACTCATTACTTACAAGTGAAACTGGGTAGTTTTGAGGTTCTATGCTCGAAATTATTTTCTTTAACTTCTAACCTATTCTTATCCTTAATTTCGGATTAAATTAGCTGAAAACGATGAATATGATTAAGATAAAAATCTTGAATTTTGTGCGTCTTTGGTTAATTTTATTTTATATTGAGACGACGTATCCTGGCGAGGTCTGGAAAGTATTAGTCAGACCGATAAGAAGACAGAAAAGCTTGGACATTATGAGAGAATTGCCCATGAATTTTCGACCCGGCCAGTGTGTTATGTTATTATATTATACACTGGGAGAGAGAGAGAGAGAGAGAGAGAGAGAGAGAGAGAGAGAGAGAGAGAGAGTTTCGTCTAATCATCGTTGAGTCTTATATTCCTATATCTTGAGTGATGACTAGAAAAATATAACAAAATAATTTCTTATATTTTAAGTTATCGCTTTTCTCACTTTTAGATTGACATAATTAATTCTTTCCACTGGCGCAATAATGAACTGAAGTTGACAGCGCATAAAATTCCACAGGTAATGAGCAACTACATATCATCTCACAATTCTTTTGAAATGTCTATGGTTTTTTATTTGCTTGATTGTTGTGTTTAGCAACGAGGTAGCAGCAGATTTATTACGACAATTTTATTATTTTACATGAATTATAAGAAGAAATGCTTCATATTACAAGTTTGAAAATATCTTTTGAAGCGAGGTGTTTAGCCTTCTGGCTAGGTGACTGTGTCATTGGTCATTTTTTTTTTCACACGGAGCTACCAACAGAACAAAGCTATACTCTAAAGGGCACTAGCTTGAAACAAAATATTACTCTTTTTACATTACATTATCTTCTTTGGATGTCAACAGAACGACTATATACACTAAAGGTCACTAGAATGAAAAACATTACTCTTCATACATTATCTTCTTTGGATGTCATAATAAAATTAAACTGTTGGAGTTTAACTTACATAGTCTTTATCTACGCGCTGTTCTATGGACAAGAGCCTAACTGGCATTAGGTCAGCTTGATCTTCAACAACAACAGAGAGTCTTTCGTATTATAATATATTTCTAGAAAATATTAAATAGAGAAAGAAATATTAATACCAGCAGCTATTTTCGGAAGGTTTGTTTCCTGCCAATCGTCCATTATGTTCTTCAGAAAAAAATATGGAGCCCGTCCTTACATTTTCCAGACAGAATAGCAATTGATTTATCCACCTCGATTCGCCTTTTGCGTTGCTATCATGGTATGTAGGTTTTTTTGAAAGATACTACTTAAATGAGCTAATTCTAGAATGAGAATTTATGTAGTCAATCAAAGAGACTTATTATGAGTATAGTGTGGTACAAATCAGACGCATCAACTTACGTAAGGAGGATCTTGAACGGTCGCCAACACAAATGAAAAAGATCAAATAGAGGTGAATTTAGGATCGTCTTTCCCTTTCAAACCGGGTATCGGAAAAAGAGGTGAACTTCGGAGGTATTTTTTTCAAATGACCTTAAAGCTGCTTAGCAGAAAAACTCGCTACCCAGAAGGGTTTTAAAAGGCCAGACCATCAAGCCTACATCAGTGGGACGGAATTAACTTAACTAAATCGGATAGTGATGGTAAACTTTACTTTTGAAGAAGCACAGCTGTGCTGATAATGCCCATGAATTTTATAGTTCTCATATATGAAATATTTACTCTAACAGAATCCCACGTAATTTTTATAATCAATATGGACGATAGAAAGGATTCCATAAACAAAGAGAAACCAAGATCTTGGAATCTTTCAGAATAACAAAGATATTTCTCCGGTACTTCTATAGCCCACTGGAAACACATTACCACGGATCCCACCACATATGAAACCAGGCGGCCTTTATTTAAAGAAAATCGATAAGGTTTTTAAAAATTCGTGTCCCTTTGCCTAAGAAGACAGTGAGTCTTTATTAAAAATATAGTTAACTTATGTTCCCTTCAATAACAAACTACAGTACTCCCTCTAGAGATTTATAATGCTTGTTCACTACGTTCTTGACAAGCACTGTGTTTTATTAAGTAAGACATTACAATCCTTTAACAGCAATTCTTATCTTCAGTGAAAATATAACATTTGCTGTTAATCATTGTATAACCTATGTGGTAATAAGGAAATAATAAAAGATTTATTTATGTAGATAATCAGATCACAGTATAAACGTATTACATAATTTTACTAGACAACAGTTAAAATTTCTTTTCAAAATCATGGTTACCTGTGATCTTTTAATGGTTGAAGATTAGTACATAATGTATCTATAGTGGGAATTTTAAAAACATTCCTCAGTATTTGACCCAGGTACTCTACCCAGTTTACTTAATCTTGAGAAGGAATAAAGTTTATCAAAGAAGTAAAAAAGTGAGAACAACATCCATTTCCATTTGGCTAAAAGCATGAAATTTCTTACTGATCATTTGAAATATCATAAAACACTAATTTTTCACAACAGGAAAGCCTCCGGGAGTGTTCCCAATAATGTATATATTTGGTACAGAAGCAAGATGAATCCGGAGATTAAAAAATCAGTGGAAAAATCTCAGTGGAATCTAAATTGAAAAGATAGTCCCTCTGTTTCACGACAATTATCTGAGAACAAGTGTACGGCAAGAGTTGAATCAGAGATCTAGGAAATAGCCCAGGTATATGAGGGATTCTAGGCATGGAACTGACAGGTCAGTCAATAGGAAGTTAAAAAAAGAAAAAAATCGGTAAACTGGAATAAGTTTCATTGCTATCTTAAACGTTCTTAACATTCTTTCAATTTTGAAACTCTCTTTAATTTACATTTGACAGTCAACCTTCACTGTCGAAAAATTATTATCAAAATTAGTTTTTGTGAGTAGTTTGCTTAACTTTCATTTAATAAGACTCAAGTGTGTCAACACAAAAGGTAAATATCCATGAAATTATATATATATATATATATATATATAGATATATATATATGATATATATGATATATATATATATATATATATATATATATATTATATATATATATATATATATATATATATATATATATATATATATATATATATATATTATATATATATATAGATATATATATATAGATATATATATATATATATATATTATATATATATAGATATATATAGATATATATACCTATAGATATATATATATATTTATATATATATATATATATATATAGATATATATAGTATTATATATATATATATATATATATATATATATATATATATATATATATATATATATATATATATATATATCGTATATATATATCTATATATATAATATATATAGATATATATATATAGTATATATATATCTATATATATATATATATATATATATATATATATATATATATATTATATATATATATATATATATATATATATATATATATATATATATATAATCTATATATATATCTATATATATATATGTATATATATAGTATATATATATATATATATATATCTATATATATAGAATATATATATAGATATATATATATATATATATATATAGATATATATATATATATATATATATATATATATATATATATATATATCTATATATATATATCTATAGATATATATAGATATATATATATATATATATATAGTATATATATATATATATATATATATATATATATATATATATATAAGATATATATATATATATCATATATATATATATATATAAATATATATATATAGATATATATATATATATATATATATATATATATATATATATATATATATATATATATATATATATATATTACACACAAAAATACACTTTATATATTCTGATGTGTTGCCGAATTTAGAGAAAAAGTGTGGGAATGTCTGAAACGTTTTCATACTATTCTTTCCTCAATATCATAGGAAATCCTCTTACATGTAATTTAAAAGACTCATCTATATATAAATTAGTCAATGTTGACCCCGTTCCAGT
>NC_087219.1:64658257-64675757 GCF_015104395.2 Macrobrachium nipponense
ACTCTTCCTTTGCTAAAGATAATTACTGTCATCATCATTACCAAATAATTATTCTTGTTAATATTATTATTATTATTATTATTATTATTATTATTATTATTATTATTATTATTATTATTATTATTATTATTATTATTATTATTATTATTAATTATTATTATTTTATTATTATTATTCAAGGACTGTAATCCTAATACCTTTTTGTCATAAAGTTTGGTTATGATATCCATCCTTTATTACGTCGTCCATAAACATCTAAACTTTAAAATAGCTCATTTTTGTTTTCTTTTTAATTAAGATATCAACTTAGTAACTGAAATTTTCATCCATTTGCATTCACTGAAAGTCTAAACGGCGCACAATATATGAACAACAATTGTATATACCATGATTACTGTTGGCAAACATAGTAAGGGCTCTTCTTATTCCTCTGCAAACATTTCCCTAAAGGCTTCCATTCCACTATATGAAGAGCCATGATATTACAAATGCTGCTTTTTGCCGTGGCAGGGGCATTAAATGACATCTTGGCATTGTAACGAAGGCAAAACATGAGTTTAAGCGAAATATGACACTTTGGTCAGTATTTTCTATTATGAAACGACATTTCTCTCTATAAACTGAAATAATAAAGACAATATAAGAATTTTTCCTAATAATAAGCCTTTATTTTTTGTTATAATTACTCTAGGATTCCGCTAGAAGGCAAAAAGAGTACCAGTTATTTTGATACTGAACCTGATTTGAGATATAATCCTCTGTACTATGTTATCTATTTAATATTACCATCTTGAGTACATGGAATATAATCCAATTTGAATATCCCTAAAAAAGCGTGAAAATCCGTGTTTTTATTTCAGGAAATGGCATAATGAATGGCTGTTCAGATGCACCTACAACTATCTCATCGGATGATAAGAAACCTTACAAACCAATCTAGCTCAAAGCGTTTTTTTTTTTCCTTTTAGTTTTCCGTAAAAGAAAACTATTGTGCCGGCTTTGTCTGTCCGTCCGCCTTCAGATTTGAAAAACTACTCAGCCTAGAGGATGCAAATCGGTATTTTGATCATGCACCCTCCAATCCTCAAACATACCAAATTGTAACCCTGTAGCCTCAGTAGTTTTTATTGTATTCAAATTTAAAGTTAGCAATGGTTCGTGCAACAAGCAGCGCTTTCCACAGCAATGGGACATAGTCTCACTCTACCGCAACTGAAACGTTACTGGTCAAATTAGCTGTTGGTTTTATACAGCATTATATGTTGTACAGAAAACGCCATTACGCCTCAGAAACTTCGGCACATTTTTTACTTGTTGTCTCATGAAATGCATGTATTAGGCGGTTTATGAATACTCATGAATAAAAAAAAGAATCTACCAAAGATCAATTTGTGGTTCAAAAACAAGTTACTTTTGACTATATTTCACGCAACTTGAAACTCGGTACGTTTTCATAGAGAATCACATTTGATCCATTCTTCAGAAAAATGAACACAGCAAAAGGTCCGTTGGATCACCGATATGGCTTTGTTAGAAAATAAAAAGATGATAGATGAATAAGAAAGATATATTGTCGCCTTGGATAAAAAGTTTCGCAAGACTCTATCATGTTGACGACTTTCGAAATTTAGTCGGTTTCCTAACTTTTTCCGGATAACTGTAGAAACTGTAAAACATGAAATATTGTTATATGGGCAATTTCCAGTAAAAATGGTTGTTTATTATTATTATTATTATTATTATTATTATTATTATTATTATTATTATTATTATTATTATTCACGATAATAATACTAGCAGCAATATAATAATAATAATAATGAGAATCATGATAATAGGCACAGTTTTCCATGTCAAAAATGAAGACAATGGTTGGAGGTCCACAATAATGTAGCATGTGAGTAAATGGTATCTAATGGATATTAAAAGCCTTCGAACCTTGCACTGGGTTCATCTTCAGTCAAGTGAACATTATGACTTAAAAAAAAATTCGTCGAAGTAAACTTCTGAACAAGACAATTCCACAACGAAGAACGCAGATGAAGGAAGCGCTCAACAGCCCAACTAGGTAATTCCGTTGTTGATGTTCGAAATCCTGTTTGCTATTCTGCTGGAACGTCTTGTGGGCTGTGATGATGCTGCATGGTGTTCCCCTGGTGGCCCGGCTGCAACATTGCTGGACGTCACGTCCCCCGTGCTTCAATCTGTCTGAGGGAGGAGAGCAGAAGAGGGGCCAGGAACAGGCATAGGAAAAGCAAAGCTTTTCTTAAAATCAATTTTTTTAACAAAGCTTTTAAGAATGTAAAATTTACTAATGGGTCTTCTCCAACGAAAGACTTGTTTCCGTAAAAAGCTTCTCCTAAGTTTATGGCGGCGCCTTCCACTAGTCGTCTTGTTTGGACATTGTTATTTTAAAAAAATTTGTTAGATCCATCTCAATTCGGTCTGTGGCTGTTCTTAAAATCATGGGAACTATTGCACTGTTCTGTGCATGTTGCACGTGCGCGTTTGTGGTCCCCTACCGGGTCGGTAGTCTCCTTCCACTTTCCCCACACATTAAGAACTCATCCTTACTGAGATATCCTCCAAATCCCCAAATGTGCCTTATTTTTACAGAGTACCCAAAATACATAAACCAGGATGTCCTCTGAGACCAATTATTGCTGCATGTGGATCGCCATAGAACAACCTAACTGTTTGGCTCACTCAAGTACTCAGGAATTTACTAGGAACATTTTCCGACGCTCACTTTCAACAATCACATCAATTAATCCAGCGCTTTAAGGAGATGGGATGTGTTGACGGCAGTATGGCCAGCCTTGATGTTACGGCTCTGTTTACAAATGTCCCCTTAGACTATGTACCAACTAATCTAAAAGAAGAACATGATCTTGGCAACATTAGCTTTCCTACTCCAGTAGACCAATTCTTTGCACTTATTGAATTATGTTTAACCTCAACAGTGTTCCAATTCAATAACCAAGGATTTGCTCAAAGGGAAGGTGTAGCTATGGGTTCCCCGTTGTCCCCCGTACTTGCAAATCTATGTACGGAGTTTGTTGAAAGGGGTTAGGTATGTAGACGACATTTTCATTGTCATCCGAGGAAACGATCAGAACTTAAACAGATTATTAGAAATGGCCAACAGTATTCTCCCCTCCATAAAATTCACAACAGAAAGAGAAGTAGATTACAAGCTATTTTTTTTATTTTTTACGTACTAGTCATTAGGGATCACAATAATCATAAATTTAAATTCTCTGTGTATCGAAAAACATCCAACTCAGAAATTTACATACATTTTTATTCATTCCATGCCAATAACATTAAGAGCAATGCAGTAATGAACTTTGCCCTACGTGCGTTTAAAATATACGACCCGGAGTTTGTCGATGGAGAAAGTCAACACATACGATCAACCTTCAGAGGACTAAGATACCCTGATCATTTTATTGGTAAAGCCATTTCACGAGCTAAGAAAGCATTTGATCGTACTGTTAATAACCCCAAGGAAAAACCCGACAGGTACTTACCCCTCCCATTTAATTCCAACCTCGACAAGTTATGTAACTATGCTAACAATAGCCAGAAAGATACTAAAATAGTTTTCAAATACCTCAATAGGATTAGCCATAAACTAATTAGAAATAACAATAACGACAAGAATACAATCATTCCAGGTGTTTACGAAACCCCCTGTCAAGACTTTAAGGGAAAATATTTTGGGGAAAGTAGAAGAGGACTACCAACCCGATTAGGAGAACACAAACGTGCATGTGCATATAGCTATGCAATAGTCTCCCATGCTTTTAAGAACAACCACAGACCGAATTGGGATGGATCTAACATAATTTTAAAAATAACAATGTCCATTGTCCAAACAAGAAGACTTAGTGGAAGGCGCCGCCATAGACTTAGGAGAAGCTTTTTACGGAAACAAGTCGTTCGTTGGAGAAGACCCATTAGTCAATTTTTACATTCCTACATTTTAAGACAAGCTCTGTTTTTCCTCTGCCTGTTGCCGTCCCCTCTTCTGCTCTCCTCCCTCAGGCAGATTGCAGCATGGGGGACGTGACGTCCAGCAATGTTGCAGCCACACCGCCAGGGGAACACCATCACAGCCCACAAGACGTTCCAGCAGAATAGGAAACAGAAATTCGAACGTCAACAACGGAATTACCTTCATCTGCGTTCTTCTTTGTGGAATTGTCTTGTTCAGAAGTTTACTTCGACGAATTTTTAAAGTCATAATGTTCACTTGACTAAAGATGAACCTAGCACAAGGTTCGAAAGCTTTTAATATCCATTATAGCCATTTACCCACATGCTATATTATTGTGGACCTCCAACCAATGATAATAATAATTCTTATCATAAAAATGTTAATAATACCCAAAATAATGAATCCTAAAAATTGTGAACGACAAACGTTCAAAATCAACGTCGGATTAAAGCTTGAGTATAATGGTTGTTCAGTTACTATATCAAATGGGTCAACTAAATGAGATACTCGGACGCCACAGATGATGACTGGATATCCGACTCCATTAATCTGTCAGGCAGAATTGAAAGTAAAGATGAATGGAAATGAGACACCAGTGCCATTAAATGATGAAATAAAATCTTCTAATATCACAGGTATATAGCATTACATAATGGTTTGCAGGTAATTTAATCCTTTTTTAAAATATCCTCAGTTAAAGCATATTTTTTTATGATCATATTTCTTTTCATTCATCACCACCATCATTATCTTCTGATACTATTATCTTAATTTATCGCCTATATCATAACTATATATATCTGTTTATCCCACTTGAGCAAATCAGCTCTGAAACGGCTTGGTAAAACCTTTGGGGTGTAATTACCCTCACTGTATAGCCTTCTTCTTTAGCCTTCATATTCAATTCCTACATCGACTATTTCATCCTCTTTCTAAATAATCGTCATCAGTTATCAAATAACTTTACGCATGAGCTTTCCTTTCCCTTAACTGGAAAGTTGTTGCTTACTTTGACGAGTTTCTGTGTTGCCTCTCTTCTCCGGTAATATATTTATGGGACGTGAAAGTACTTGGAAAGTTGGAGATCCTCGTCCTTTCAGCCACCAGGAAGCGGCCATGACAAAGAGCTTTAGTTTCCCGATACAGTGCAAAAGCCCTATGCAAGAATTGCTCATAATATAAAGGCGATTTCACAATTTAGAAAGCTGTAACAATTTTATGCATGGGCCAACGTTTTCGCAATCAAAGTCGTTCTTATTTTAATATCAACAATTTGCATAAAGGCTTTTATTTCTAAAATTATTTTCTTTTATAACCGAATGCATATATGTGCGTTTGCACGTAGTACTACATGCTTTCCAGTCGGTGACTGTACACAATGATTTCGTATCGTTGGTTTTAACAACGACTTGCTGTGCTTTTGCTATCAATGTAACTGTTAACGAATGTATTCTAAATCCTTTTTTAATTATTTGTAGTTGTGAGCATAGCTGAGTAACCTTTCCTTATTCAGTCAGTACTGTTGTTTACTTTTGTAAAGATTCATTGAGCCTGAAAGTCAAATTAAAAAAAATAAGTAGTGATTGGAGAATGTATAAAATAACGTATATCGACTGCACAAAGATATTGAAAAATCTAATCTTATTTTCAGGCCTTTCATAATATTAGTTCTATCATAAGAATTGCTTGAATTGGTCTTCTCTCAATGTTGTTACATTGCTCAATCATAAACCCATAGCGGCATCTATCTATCTATATATCTAACGTCTTAGCTATCTATTCTATCTATCTATTCATCTAGAATTATTGCATGTCTTTCATTCATTTTTTGTATATCCATGCTCTTTTCACTTCCCTCTAATTAATAGTCCATTTTACCAGCAAATAACCACGTTTTTCTGTCTATATCCCACTTTTCTCTCTTGCAAAAACAAACAACACACTTGAAGGTTTAAAGTAAACTTCTTCCTTCCACTACTTCCCTTTTTGTTGTTTCCTGGCCACCAGGGCTCTTTACCCTTAATCCTTTTTCCTTTTCCAACTTTCCAAAATTCGCCTTTTTCGGAAGGAATTTCTTCTTGGGGCCCTCTGTTTAATATGCACAGGATTCTGACTTCAAGGTTCTTCTAATGCCTATGAGGGTTTCTCGGTTTTAGACAATAAATACGCATCTAAAAATAGGACACGTCGCTACATCTCTCTCTCTCTCTCTCTCTCTCTCTCTCTCTCTCTCTCTCTCACACACACACACACACACATACACACTCATCCCTATTTCACTAGCTCTATCCTTTGTCTTACACATACGCTTCCCCCCCCCACCATCTCTCTCTCTCTCTCTCTCTCTCATACACGCACACACATACACGCACATAAATGCACACACACCCATGTACGCATAAATACGTTTACATATGCCTTGCAATTTCCGCCAGCAAAACAATTTATAAATGCTTGTTATTGATTTAATTATTTTAGCGGAAACGAAATTTCAATCCAGTTTATTTCGGGGAACAATAAAATTCTCCCATTGTTTGTGTTCACTCTACGATATTTCAAATGAAAAAATTAATCATATTCATATTTAACAGTTTTCATCTAGTTATGATTTTACGTCATTCAGTTCTCTTCTTTTCAGATGCGTTAATATTCGCTCCCTGGACCGTTACGGATGCAATTATTTCAAATTATATTTGTTATTCTGTTATTTTCATTTTTCCTTCATTAGTTTCGAGGGAACTTCGAAGTTTAGTTTCCTCATAACGGATATCTTATTGAATAAGAAATCTAAAGCATCCAGTGGGGACGATTAGAGAATAGATTTCCCAGACGTGTTAGACATTTAAATGGAAGCCTTGAATGGATGGTAGAGCAACATGAGCTTTCTCCAGTCATGACATATTTCCACAGATATCATCTACAGATATTTACAGCAGTTTCAGGATACAGACTATCGAAGTAAGTAATGGTCAGAAATAAGTTTCCATTACTCTAAAATGTTAAGGTTATGGAATTTGTCTCCCTGAAAATATTTTCCAGCAAATAAAGGAACGAACCCAGTAATCGGGTTTATTATTCATGACTACTGTGATTTCTGGAAAAAAAACGATCAAAATAAAACGGAGAGAAGAAGATCACATGGGAATCATCACCCGAGGGAACTTAATCATTCGACCTGTCACCATAGGACAGCCTCCTGTCCCTTCATATATCCTTTCGTCATGTTGAATAGTTTGGTATACAAATAAATTAGCATCATTGAAAAAATACTGTGGGTAAGACATCACTGGCACCGAGGAGGGTGTAAAGGGGTGTGTTGTTGTGTGTGTGTGTGTGTGTGTGTGAAGGGGGGGGGGGTGGGGGGGGGGGGGGGGGGGAAGGTGGTTGGGAAAGGGGTGAAAATAAAAATAACTGAAAATGACACATTCTGGTCTAACCCATAGTTTATGAGTTTAACTGAGACGAATATTGACACTGCTAATGTCCAAGTTCCATCCCAAATTAGGGAGGTGGGGTGAAAAGGGGAGGGATGGAATGTGACATGTAAAAGTAACCAAAAACGACAAATATTAGTGTCTAATCCATAGTTTTCAAGGTCGCTGAGATGAATAGCCACACTCCTAAGGCCCTTCAAGTCCAAGTTTAGCCTCGATAGGAGGGGGCAGAAAGGGGTGGGAATAGGGTGACATGTAAAAATAACCTAAAACAACGGATATTAGTGTCTAATCTATTGTTTTTGAGGTCGCTGAGGTAAATAGTGACAGTCTTGATGCCATTTAAAATCTTTTAGTTCAGCCGCCCAACTTAAGGAAATGGATATAAGGAATGGAAAGGGAAAATGACATAAAAATTCAAACCGAAAAACGACAGATATTAGTGTCTAATCCATAGTTTTTGATGACACTGAGAGGAACACTGATGCTCCTGATGCCATTTTATTCCTTGCTCAGCCTTGAGAAAGGGTGAGTCTAGGGTGACATATAATAAGACCGAAGATGACAGATATGAACAAGTGACTAAGGCTTAGCCAACAACTCATCCCCAGAAACGGTACTTATATTCTCCTGGCGGTCCACATGTAACCAAAACCTACCACTTCCAATCCGTTGACGTTCTCCTTGGATGTCTACCTGTACCCAAAACCTGCAACATCTAATCCATCCCCATTCAAAAAGATGATACTCCAAAATGTGCTGATGTTGCCTCCTCGACTGAATGTTGCTGAGACCCGGTCAATCTGCCTTGCAAATCATGACTCAGTAACGAAGAAAAAGGAGAAACGAACGACACCTACAAGTAAAACAAGATTGCGAACAACCTGACTTAGCACACACACATACACACACACACATGCATACATACATACATACATCACACACACACACACACACATATATATATATATATATATATATATATATATATATATATATATATATATATATATATATATATATATATACATATATATATATATATATAAATATATATATATATATAGATATATATATATATATATATATATATATATATTATATATATCCAAAGGATTCGAAGCTTATCTGTGATTGTAAAGTACACTTCCATCTAAAATAATTAATGAAGTAAGAGGGACAGGATAGTCATTAAAGCTACATATCTGATGCACCAGAGAGGAAAACAAATAAGCCTTCCTCATACAGGGAAAGCTCAATATATCCAAGTGAAAAGGGTATCTCGAAAATGATAGTGATATTTCGCAACATTATTTGCACTAACTCTGAAATTCTGTCTCATGCCAACGTAAGTTGATTTATGGTTTTATCCCATTTAATATCATCAAATTTCCTGTGGGAGCATATTATGTAACTGTGTAATACATCAACTTGTTGATTTCACAATGTCTTTAATATTTATTTTACGCATAAAATAAAAAATATATTTTAATCCAATTTAAATTCAATTCTACAATTTATGATTGCGACATTATTACTAGATCAAATTTTCATTCATAAACGTTAATATGGAATAACAACTTGACCTTCAGTTATAAAATTGTACATTGAATGAATCGTTAATTTCTGCTTATTATTGTCACTTCAACTCAATGACTGCTGGTGATAGAATCTATTTTCAAAATATTCAAATATTTTTCGATTGCGTCTATTCCCTTTATTCGGTACTTTGATATAAATAAAATGTTCATCATTTTAATCAACTTATAGCCAAAAATTATATTTTTTTCATTTAATACATCAAACAGCAATTTTAATTAATTCTTATGTGCGTATTCTGTAATTCTACGTAACAATAAATACACATTATGATAAACAGAACGGTTTCTCATCTTTTTATTTTTATTTTATCGGGCCAGTACAAAGATGTTTTTACCGTGATCGATATTTTTGACGTGAAATACTTTGTCAACGTTTCACTATTTATTTTTAAGGTTTCCTTAAGCTTAAGCAAACTTTCAAAACGCCACATTACAATTTCCAAATAAAACCAAAAACAGCTATCCCAAAAAGCTTTTCATTTCCTTTTTCTATGTTTTTAAAACTTATATAATTTTTTTACATCCATCTTTTTTATGAATTTTCATTCACCCTCTCTTGTTATACTGCCGTAACGTTTCCAGACCATTGATTGCACGATTCCCAACTTCACACAATGAAAACGAGAGGAAGTGCGACAGGTAGTATTGTTTTTTCTATTACAAAAGAAGTATCTTCTCAGTCTCTAATTAATTTTTGCTTTTCTTTTCTTCTTCTGAATATGATGGGCGGGGATGATGGGGGATTCTGATTAAAAAGTGAAAAAAGGACTATGTATTGTTTTATCTCCCCAAAAAGGCAAGATGATAAAAACTAGTAACTTAACATCAATTGAAAAAGGAAAACGTTTCCCGTGTTATTTTAACAAAAAAAAAACTGACTAAAAGACAAAATCTGCTTTTGCAGTCACAAATAAGCCGTTTTTCATTAATGTATTTTGAAATGTTATGGTTATAACGAGAAGCGAGTCAATCTACTATTTCATTATGCTGCGGATAGTAGAAATTTGAAAAAGTATAGCAATTAAGATAGACATTCATCCTGGATTAGTTACGGGGTAATTATCATTTTAGTCTGTGGCGTGGAATTTCTTCACGTATATCCTTAAGTCAAAGCCTCCAGTCTTAAAAATTACGCAACCTTTTTGGACAATTTTTGATCTAATCAGGTTCAACTTGGTTAAGATTTTTTTTCAATGCATTTTAACAATTTACAGATCTAGGTCAAGCGTTTGTTGTGAAACCAGTAGAAATTAGCAGCTATTATTTTGTCTATAAACCTGGTTCTTGGACAATATCCATTTACATCGCAATTGGATAAAATTGTCATGGGCATCCCTGGTACTCAATGTTTAATAGTAAATTAAATAATAGAACAATGAAATTTTCACTTGAAATAGTTAAGAGACCATAAAAAAATTACAATCCAAAAAAAACTCCTCTCTCGTTTACGTATTGGCAATT
Source organism: Macrobrachium nipponense (assembly GCF_015104395.2). Classification (NCBI taxonomy): domain Eukaryota; kingdom Metazoa; phylum Arthropoda; class Malacostraca; order Decapoda; family Palaemonidae; genus Macrobrachium; species Macrobrachium nipponense. Next base: position 64,668,757 of record NC_087219.1, read on the forward strand.
GTTGTTCAATGTCCCCGTTTGCCCACCAACATTCAGCATACAAATAAATTAAAACTTCGACTTTAAATTCAATCTTTCTTATATTTCTTTGTATTCCATGAACGATTAAAAAATTGTCAACGTGTTTGGGAGGGGAAATATAGGACAAATTTTTCTTTGTTATCTCATATTGCTATGGACATGACATTTCACAAAGTACCGAGGTGCCATCGGTAAACAACCCAATCACACACCACAACAAACATGCACACCCACACACACACACACCACACACAAACAAAAAGAAAATAATTAGCATTAAAAAAACAATAGTTAACGGACATAAAGTAAGAAAGAGACCGCTTCCTTACAAGAGGAGAATGAAGGATTGAATGACAGCAAAGAAAAACAAAGACAGGGGCCAAAAACGCCAAATAACAAGGTGGTACCAGCGTTGTAGAGGTATTTTGGTTGATTCAAGAGGGAACAAGTTTCTTAATGTATACTGATTCAGTTATTGCTAATTGATGAAGTGAGATGGCTCTTGAGAGAATTAATTTCAAAATGTTTATTTAAATTCGCATATATTTGTTTACATTTTGGCAGGCATGATACCCAATACATTAGAAAGCTTTACATGGATTGATTAAACCTACGACCCGTTTGTCTGTTACTAATCCCCTTTCCCACCCCCACCCCCACTTTTTTATAGGGACAATCCAAATTTCTCACTTTTCTTTTTTGCAGGCGGACCGAGAAAGCCCCACCCCACAATATCCTCCCATATTACATTTGGGGCAATTATATAAATAAATGACATTGGAAGTCATCTGGAAGTTAGCAGTCTTTATAAATAAAAAAAGAACCAAGGGGGTTCTTGGGTATAGCTCTACTGTTAATTGCCGGAAGGTGCCGGTGAATAAGGGCATTTAGTTGAACATAGAAAGACTTGTTATGAACAAAAGGAGTAGAGAAGTAAAAATCCAACTTTGGTACATTAGGAATATTATTAACCGGAATAAACTTACAGTTAAGAAAGTTATTTAATTGTTTTAAAAACTCTTGCATGGTAGAAGTTTTCTGAAAAATAGTTTTGAAGAAATTAGATTTCTTGGTGAAAACCAAACTAAGTAGAGGATAAGGTATAGGCACAATTTATTTAAATGTTGAAAACTGTTATATTCATCGAGATACTCTCAGTAATTATTTATCAATGTTGCTTTGCAGTTCTTTTAGGTAATCACAACTTTATTTACTTATGGTTTTTCTTTCGTTGCCGCGAAGAAGAGCAAATCTTATTTTTCTTCAAGGAAGAAAAACTCCAAAATCCAAGAAATGCGTCAGGACTTTCTTTTCCTGTCACCCCTCTAAATTAGGCCATGGAATAAAGGACCCAATCTGTTTTGTTTTAATAATTTTTTTTAAAAGATAATAATGGATTAAAAAGGATACACTTCACACATCATTCTCTTTTCAAAGTAAACGTATTCAACATAAAGAAGAGTAATTTTCACACTTCTCTCTCTTATTTTCAAAGGGTTTAACGGTTTTCTAACGTATTTACAAAATGATATCCTACCTTCCACGATGGGGCACTTTATTTACTCCCGACACTCGGCGTGTACCAACCTGACCTCTTACGTGTTCACCGCCAAAGGAATGTGAACTTTCGTAAGTAGCCATTGCGGACTATTCAGGCCTGAATATCCGTACAAACGAATGTACATGTCTAAACGACACCGGTAAGTGGATATCTCGGTTTAAAAACTGCTTGGCGTATTCGAAATTCCTTCTCTCAAGTAAGCTGCCCCTACAGCTACCGCTTCGTCTCCAAGCAAGAACATGATATGTGGATTTCACTTAAACATTACACACTTGTAAGATGGCTCAGCCACCTATGTCCTCTGTGCACTCCTGTCGCACCACATCAGCAACTAATGCACAATGTATCAATGTACCCCATGACTTAGGGCCACCTCCGTTGTTGGAGCCCTTGTGCTTCGTCGAATACACAAAAGTTTGAGATATCCTAGCATACAAATGGTGATCAGTATAGCACCTAACATGATCATTAATATTGGTATAGTGTAACGCTCATCGAAAGAAGAAGAATTGATCCTCGTCACTAAGTCCTCCAGTGGCGGCGGACTGTAAACGGTCCTCCACTGTTTTAGGCGGAATTCGAACCGCCTCATGCATCTTTTCCATGTAAGGTTGTTTATGAAACACTTTTGTTGGACGTGCTGTAAGACACGGCCGAATTGGAGTTCTATGAAGAAATCCGACGAGAACTCTGCAGGAACCCATCAAAACAGCTGGGATTCCCTGTAGGGACGAGCGAATTGTTGCCAGACGCAGGTCCGAGTGCGTAAACCAAACTCAGAAACAACTCAGCACGCGACCATTTATTCAGCTTAGTCTGCGTACCCTCTGTGATGTGATCCAATCCAAAAACCATCTCATCGCGGAAACTGTAGATTCGACGTTTCTTTTAAATTGAAGGGAACATAGTCACCACCCTGTTGTCAGGAAATATCCTGTTGACTTCTATGCAAGTGGCCTACTCGCACCCAGGTCCCTCATCAAAAGACTGATAAGACTACTGGGGGGGGGGGGGGGGGGTTTTATCCCAGATGTATCCTGAGACGATATATCGAAGACATCTTCATTTCATTTGCAAAGGCATTCCATAGAAATGCCATTCGGTGTGTAAGAATGAAGTTCGTCTCCATCGCCAAACATCAACGTAGAGGTTGGGTAATTTCTCTAAAGTCATGTTGAGTCTCTGTATTTAAAAGGTCTACAGGGTCATAACAAAATAACAAAGTCTTGCTTTACCCCCACAAAATCCGTCCATAATTGAATATTACTCAATCTTACTTGGTCAAATATTAAAAATTCCTTGCTAAACCAAATATAAATCTCTTTACCACTGAAAACAAAGACCCCTTTTATTGTTTAGTATAACTTAACTCCATACAAAATATAATGCCGAAAAGAACCCCTTCTATCTAACTCCACAATACCCTGACAAATTTATAACTCCCTATCTAAAATAAAAAAAAAATGCTATTTAGAGCTTAACCCCCATTACACAACATGTCTCGTAAGAAAAGAAGCGAAAAGAAAAAAAAAAAAAAGGAGAAATTTAAAAATAAGATAACTAACAACAATTAATAAGTGAACTTTCCCCCATTACACAGCGTCAACATAAATAAGAGAAAAAAGAAACGTAATATACTTCAATATCTTTCTAAAAACGGAATGTGTACCATTACGGAATTTGCTACCGCAGCAATCCCATCGGCCGGAAAGGACCAGAAAAGAATCCCCTTACATGAAACATTCCCATGAAATGCTATAATCAAACATCTACAAGAATAGTGCAAATCTCCGAGTAATCAATTCCAAAGGGAAAAATCCGCAACTGGACTCATTACAGCAACATTAGAAAAAAATAAAAAACCACCTGTGAACACTTTCAGGTGCTTCGAAACTGCAGCATAGTCAGACCTCGCAACGCCAGAAACTCATGATTCTCAAAAAAAAAATGTTCTATACTGAAAAACTACGTCAGCACATTCCACAGAAAACTATCTCGAAGACATAATTCTCCCAAACGATACTGTCCAATTATATATATCACCTATTCAGGATAAAAACTACGATAATCTCGTAATTCAGCAATTATATGCCTCTAAAAATAACATCTCCACAGGCCTCGTAATACAGTAATGCCACTCGCCTCCAATTAGTCACGAAAACCAAAAAGAAAGAACCACAGAAATTCTCTTGGCTCAAAAAAACTCCAGGAATTCAACTCAAGAAAAAATCTTAACACAAAAAGGTCACCCGCCAAAGATTAATGCCAATCATATATATATATATATATACTAATATATATATATATATATATATATATATATATATATATATATATATATATATAATATATATAAATATAGAGCATATATATAATATTATATATATTATATATATAATCATATATAATATATATTATTATATGTATTTATATATATATATAAATATATATAAATCATATCTTAATAATAACACGACTCCAGTGATATAAATATTTCCTCTATTTAGTTAATAACCCCACGCCAAAAAAATCATCCCCCCTCCAAAAAACTTGTCTTTAAATCATAACACCCTACGGCATTACCCGAATTATATAAAACTCCAATGTCATCTATTCAGATCGTGAAACCCCAAAAATTCAGCCAAAATATCATACACGCAGGAATAATCACATGTTTATCATCACCTTTCTCAACTAAAACAAAAATTTGCCGTATTTCAACACATTCCCACGTAAAATATTAACCCTGAAATCTTACGCCAAAACGCCGCAGATTTGCGCATAAGAAAAAAACAGTAGAAGGGAATAAGAGGAAAAAAAACCAGGAAAGCATTCCGTCACCAAATCGCAAAAACAGACAGCAAGAAAAAACAGGAAAAAATACAATTGCGCGACAATATATTAATCACCATAACAATTCTTTTTAATTTCGAGATATGTGTTAACCTCGACTGACCTGTTTTTTCCTTTAAGACTACAAATCTGTTTCCAATTTTCTCCTCAATGACTTTAAAAGGACCTTCAAACTTCGGGCCCAGTTTGTAAATTAGCTCATTTTTCATGTTAAGTTTTAAAAATACCTTGTCTCCGACATTGATTTTGGGATCAGATATTTTACTATTACTCTTCTGTATCATATCTCTGGTTTTGGATTCGAGATTACGGCTGAGACACGCGTGTCTCTCTCTCGCTGTGGATACCAACACCTCAACCGTATCTTCCCCATGATGAGGCGTAGTTAGCAAATCAAATGTGCCTCGTGCTGGACAACCAAACAAAGCTTCAAATGGGGACATTTTAATTGAATCACTAACCATAGTGTTAAAATACTGTCTAACAACATTAATATCTGTCCCAATTCTTATCATTACCACCTACAGTTTTCCTGAGAGCCTCGAGCACTTTCCTGTTTGCTCGTTCGCACAACCCATTAGCCTCGGGTCTGTATGGAATAATTGTTACTTTTTCTATCCCCATGACTCCAGCTAAACATTCCAAGGTTTTGTTCACAAATTCCATCCCACTGTCGGTTAATAGAACTTCGGGTGAGCCATATCTGCAAATGATACCATTGAAAAACGCTATGGCCACTTCTTCGGCCGTTTTATGCTTAAGTGGGAAAATTTCTACTATCCTTGTAAGTTCATCTATTATCACTAACAAGTACTTGTTCGCATATCTAGACTTACAAAAATTCCCCAAGATATCCATATGTATTCTCTGAAAAGGTCTACTCGGTATAGGAAACGATCCTAATTTGCATGAAATTGTCTTTGCAGGCTTACATGCGTTGCACACCGTACAATTCCTTACAAAATTTTCCACATCTTTCCCCATATTTTTCTATTCCCAAGTGTGGACTACCGAACCTGCAATGAACTATATCCAAACCCACTGGAATTAGGACTTTCGGAATTACGATCTGTGTCGTATCTCCTTTACTTTCACTGGTTTTCAACTTATATTTAATTTTCCTAACCAATAGATTACCTTCTAACTCCAAACCCGAAAAAGGCAACTTTTAACGTTTCCTGACTAATTACCGTCTTAGAAACGCTTTTGCATCTGTAAAATCTCGTCTCCATCTTGCCTTTGCTCTACGAGAGGTATATCCCATTGTATGGTCTAGCTAGTGACTTGCGCGACTTGGAAACCTTCCGTGTCATGAAAAATGCTGAGAGCATCAGCAACAACGTTAAATTTGCCCTCTATATATTTGAGATTTGCATCAAAATCTCTGATAGTTAAAAACCATTGAGCTCTTTTTTGCGACAAATCGGGTTTATTAAAAAGATCTAGTAATGGTTTGCGGTCTATAAGAACTTCTAGTTTATTCCCCATCAGTAACATTTTAAAATGAACTAAGCTCGACACTATTGCAAAGGCTTCTTTATCTATGGTGGCCGTGGACTTCTCGTTGCTGCCTTTTGTCCTGAACTTCCTGCTATAAAAAGCTATAGGATGAAATTTCCCATCGAACTTTTGCATAAGGCAAGCACCTATACCTTCCTGGCTTGCATCAGTCACTAATGTAAAAGGTTCGCTAAAATCTGGAAACTTTAAAACAGGGGGATTCATTAGCGCGTCCTTGGGCTTTTGAAAACTCTCCGCCTGGGGTTCCTTCCATTGAAATTGAACGTCTTCCCGCAACACATCAGTTAGGGGAGCTGCTATATTAGAGAACCCTTTCACAAACCTCCTAAAGAAACCGGCGATACCCAGGAATGACTTAATCTCTTTCTTTGATCTGGGGGTGTGAAAATTCGCTATTGCTTTGATTTTATCGTCATTTACTCTAACTCCTTCCTTAGATATGACGTGACCTAGATATGTGATCTGCTTTTTCAAGAACGAGTACTTGGCTAGCTTGATTTTCATCCCCGCTAATCTAAGCCTCCTAAGTACTTCTGTAAGCACTTCCAGGTGTTGCGCGATCGTGTCCGTTGTGATCTGGATGTCATCCATATACACAAAAACATTTTTGCCCAATAACCCGTGCAAAAAAGTGTTCACCAACCTGGTAAAGGTCATCGGACTGCCCGATAAACCAAAAGGCATTCGCGTAAATTCATAGTGTCCTTTGGGCACTGAAAAAGCGGTATATTTCTTGCTACTCTCACTAAGAGGGACCTGCAAGAAACCCTGTGCCAAATCAATTGAGCTATAAATATTATGTCACCCAGTTTCAACAAAAAGATCTGGTATGCAAGCGACTGGGTAGCGGTCAGGGATCGTCTTCTCATTTAAACGTCTAAAATCGATGCATACACAGACAGAACCGTCTTTTATTAGGCACCGCTAACAAGGGAAAGTTGTAAGGAGACACGCTGGGTCTAATGATTCCTTTTTCTTCCCATCTATTAACCTCTTTCTCTACCTGTTCTCTGATTTTGAAAGGTATGCGATATGCAGGAATATA
>NC_087219.1:64680757-64695757 GCF_015104395.2 Macrobrachium nipponense
GCTCGTAACTTATACTTTGTCTTGTTCATTCAAATTAAATTAAGTTATTATGACACAAGAACGTACAGTTTAGTTTTTCTTTCTTCAGAAAAAAATTTAATAAAATAGTTAAGCAAACGAAATTCATGATAGCAGTACTTTTTATTCCTTCGGTTTTGTTTAAAACTTTTCCTCAAATCTCGCTATGAGTTTAATCCATCGTAATAGTTTCGCAAAATCTGGAATCCCTTTGCTTGAAAGTTTTATTCGTACATCTGGAGCTGTGGAAAGTGAATTCATTGCATGAACATTATTTTGATATTGAGTGACTCTAATTAATGGCACAGGCCTTTTTGGAAAAGGATTTCATTCCAATCACATGATTTTAGAATGGAGTGATGCTCATTTATATTAGCACAGGTAACTTGCTATATTTAAACATTCTTCGTTGATTCGATATTATTTTTACTGGAACCATTCATTGAATGCATGAATAAGAAGGGAACATTTCTATTTTTTATCTTACCTTAATAGATTCAGCAGGAAAATACAATACTAAACTTTGTGGAGTATAAATGAATTATTGATTAGGTTATATTTATCAACTGGAACCTAATGCCATTTGTCTACACTTTTGAATATGTTTAATACTACTATGTCAAAGTTAAATTGACTACGGGGAAAGCATTTGGAAGTTCTTCATATCATTAGTTATACGTTATATTTTTTCAATAGACTCTGTCCTACAGTAATTTGATCTTTGTGTAGCCAAAAATAATTTTTATTATATTTATTTCAAGAGTTTGGAAATCGTGTCCCTTTACCGAATAAAATTAGCTTATCAATGATTAGGTATAAAACACTGAGAGTGGAACTGAACTAATGAATGATTACGTATATATATTAGGAAGTGGCGAAATAGTCGAAGTTTTTTCCGATTATCAGGCCTGAATCTTTGGTAAAAAAAACAAACAAACTTCATTCTTCTATTTACTGTTTTCTGTCATGAAAGCTGTTTCTCTAACCCGTGACATTTTCAAGTGACTACTGGTTTACAATTTGGATTTACAATAATAAGTATCCGTTGTTCGTTAACAACTATCGAATTCTGTCCAGTTCATCGTTCAACGATACGCAGATCGTATCATCGTATTATCGAAAATGCAATGCAAAAGAAAGTTTAAGAACTCTACCAACCGACCACGATGGCGGCAGAAGAGAACCCCATTTTCATTTATGATCTGCATTATGGGACTGTGTCCAAGGAGGGATGCGTAGCCTAAGGGGAATCACTGATAGAGGCGTAACACCTATGTCCCCTTACAAGAAAATTAAATCTAACCTGGTAGCAGCCCTAATAATGAAAAACAGCAACGCTCCTGTGAGACCGAAGGACATTTGTTCGAATGTAGTGTATAAATATGCCCGTAGAAGATGTGCAAACCTCACAGCAATACCTACATCGGACACACTACTACGACAATTAGGAGGCAAATGCTGGCCCACAGAAACGAAGGGGCCATACGACAGCACTTCCTTAATTTACATGATACGAAGAACTAATCGAAGGGGCTCAGATCGTCCATAAAGGAAGCAGTTACGTTCGTCTTTTAATAGCGGAAGCGGTGAGCATCACCATCCAACAACCGACTCCTAACATCCAGCAAGAGTGGGATCACATTCTTCCTTCCAGCAGGAAGAGGACTGCACGAACGAACTCAGATCAGACAGTGTGTTTGTCAAGAAATTCAAGAGTACCCAGGGAAATACAAGTAACACCATGTATGTCCCTGAGGCCTCTCCCGACACGAACCACATCCGGCATCGAGTGGTTGATATCTGAAAAAATATGTTTTTATTTGGGATTAATTTTATTTTATATTAGTAATTTTGTAAGTGTGTTATTATAAATATAAATCGTATTTTCTTCTTTATATACACAATTAATTAGATTGTAAAAACATTGTTTTGTAGCTGCAGAAGAATATCCATTTCATGTTTTCTATGTTATGACTTATGCCTCTGACCCAAAAACTGGTTCTTTCCTTTAATCATTACCTGGACCAATCACTGCTTAGGTCTACTTTTTCAGCTGCATGTGGAGGCAAAATAATTGTAAATCCAAATTGTGAACCAGTAGTCACTTGGAAATGCCACAAAATGTTGAAATTGCTGTCGTGACAGAAAACAATAAAGAGAAGAAAGAATATGAAAAACTCCGACGATAAGAATACTCCAGCATTAAACTTATTGATTTCACAAAAGCAATTGATTTCGATGAAAATTGACTTAGAGAAAAAGTATGCTCTGATATGTATGTATATATATATATATATATATATATATATATATATATATATATATATATATATATATATATATATATATATATAACTGAATGAACTTACGAAAATTATAATAAAAATCACTGCATTGGTGATACGTGGCATTTAAAGTTTTAGTTATGATGGATGGTGAAATAGAAGCTCATAAATAAATGAATACCGTTGAGAGAAGAGAAGATTGAGAGATGAATGGTATTTAACAATAGTATAAAAAGTATCACGAGAGTTAGTGGGTTAGTTTCAAGCGTCAAACTCCTGTAATATATTATTGAATACACCGTAATAATTTAATGATTCGTACTGAGTAAATTCTTGTGCGTGTGCATAAGTGTGTGTGTGTCTGTCTGTGTGTGTGTGTGTGTGAGAGAGAGAGAGAGAGAGAGAGAGAGAGAGAGAGAGAGAGAGAGAGAGAGAGAGAGAGAGAGAGAGAGAGGAACATATCAATAAAATCAACACTTAGATCTCTTCCTACAACATTCAGGTATATTGAATGGCATTGATAAGTGTTCTATGTACGCCTCTAACCATTTGAAATCAATAACGGAAAGTTTACGTAAAGGACAAAAGAGGAAGTAAGGCGTAGTTTAGATATGAAAAATAATGTATAAATCAGAGCAAAAGTCACTTCGTGGCCTCATTCGAAAATGAGAGAGAATATTACCAAATTTAGTAACCAAATGATAGCTCTCTTTTATCCAGTCCGGAGGCTTAGCCCTCACTTTAACTCGGATTAGCAGGTCGTAGTTACTTTCTAAATTGGCCACATTCGGTGGGAAACTTTTACATAAGTTTTTTTTATAAAAGACTTGATGACAAAGAATTGAAGAATTGTGCCCAAGACGATTAAGCCTAGAATAATTAATACAGCAGGTTTGAGTTTTGTTCCTTTTCATTGAAAGGAAGGATGATTTTTCATTATTTTTAAGGTTGATATTGATACATCTCAGCTTCTGTTCAAATATATATACTATTTCTTTATGTCGAAGTTTTAGCTTTCCTCAGTTACTTTTTTTATGTATAGAGCTATATTATCCACTGTATTTTTACCTCTCTTTCATAAGCATGCAGTTAAATGTTAATCTAGAGTTGAATAGTTAGTTTAATATTATGAGTATATATACAACATCACGCTCCCGATTTAATTATACACCGTATAAATAACATCCTCCAAAAATATCGTATCCATGATTTTTCGTTTCATAAACACATTCGCTTTCTATTGTTTTATTGAAGCTATTTTTTCCCTCCTCTTTATCAAGTTAGCTGAATTACATTTGAGGTAGATATATACTTCGAACTCGCTACGTAGAAGGTATATAATTACATGAAAATTTGTCTTTTATCAATGCTGCGTCTCTTTTATGCTTTCCTTCATAAACAGCGTTAAACTTTCATGTTCTTGCTATATAATTAATCCAAGTGCATAAAAGAACTTACCCGAAATATCGTAAAAAAACATTGGTTAATTTCGGCCACTCATTGCTTAAGTCGGTGAAACATGGAGTGGTTAGACAGAAAGATCAAGAGATCCGGGAAATAAGGTAAATAATGGCAAGGATCTCAAGGAAGAACTTGGTTGAATACCTTACAGTTGCTCTAAGAAGTAATAGTTAGAGATGTTAGACAGCAAAATTAAAGAAAGGAAGCGGGGATGAATGTCAAGTAAAAGGCAATAAACAACGTGTGCATTTCCGGTAGAAGGGATGCTGCGCACATCTTTCAGTTGCTCTGAGGGCACTATTCCCTTACAGGGTATGAGTCTGTTTTTCAGATAATCACGGTGGCAGAGAGGTATAGCAACTGCAACCCACAGACAGACAAACAGACGAACTGGATAAATGCTGACTGTGGCTACAAATGCCTGGCATGGAAATATCGGTAAACTGTTGCAAGTATTCAATGAGGACTTGCATATTCGTAAACAATTGTTTCTCCGCCCTTTGGAAAACACGAGAAAGATAAAACGGTTTTATTGTTCTCTTTGGGTTTCGAAATAGATATTCTCCATTGAACATTCTACATGAGAGAGAGAGAGAGAGAGAGAGAGAGAGAGAGAGAGAGAGAGAGAGAGAGAGAGAGAAATGCAGTCTTATATCTTGTAATCATTTTTATGTCTTTTGTTTTACAATTTTCTTCCTTATGAGCGCGTTAATTAATTTGCTAAACAAATACCGGGTTCACAAATGAAACGTAATTAACGATAAATTGTAGGATTTTGAAGAGATTTTGTCAAGAGATGAAAAAGAATTAAGTTATTAATCACACCTGATCTTCTGATCTTGCCTCTTCCTTTCAACATTCCACATAAACGGACTGTCTAAATATTAGCTCAAGATTGAATTTCTCTTTGTGAACTTATTCATCAGGGATATCAATTCTATTAAGATAAGAAATATATTCAATCCCTATAATTATTCATTGAATTATAGCATAGCTGGAAGTAAGTAATAAACCACAAATAAACGCAAATCGAGAAATTACGAGCAATCTAAAGTAACCTTTGCCTATGACAATCTTTATGAATGTAATATTAGCTTTCCCTTGGCTGATGTTTAGCAAGTGATGTAATTAACGCTCTCATTTACATATTATCTAAGCTAATGAAAACGTAATGAAAATGAAATCTGAGAGCAAGGGAAATGTTTCAAGATGATATGACCGCAGGTGTCTGGTAGAGCTTGATTGGTATGTGATTTAAAATTAGTAAAGAGTCACATATGGTCCTCGTTAAATTATAAAATAAAATTGTGCCTAGTGTGATCTGCGTGCAATATGTCTTGAGCTAAGTTGAATGTCGACTTAAAACACAATGCATAGTCTAGCAAATAACGAGAATAATGGTGCCATTAATCGTATACGAGAATTGTCTCTGGTACTTGAATGTGAATTAGTTGCTAAAATATTCAGCATATAAATATCATTCGCCCACGGGATAAGAAGGATGCATTCGCTGCCAAAAGAAATATTGTTTGGCTCAAACATTTAGTAGCGTACATTTCAAATAATTTCTTACGTCTTTCCATTTTTTTTCTCTCTTTTTACTAAAATGTTTTCTGAGCCTTCGTAATAACATCCATTTTTATCCAGGTACACAAACCTTCACCTAAGTGGTTTAATTAAGATAATTTTTTTAAATTACCTTAATAATTCTTTATCATGATTCTGAAGCTTATTGGACCTTGATGTTTCTGAGTTAAGTAGTTAAAGGGAAACTACAAAAAGGTAAAAAAAAAACACGTTTATTGGATAGTGATGACTATGAAGTTGTTCTAAGTGGAAAGAAGTATCGTAGGTACTTAATTAATCATAGAATGACTGGCAACCATGAGTTAGGAAAGGAAATTAAATTTTCTTTAAATTAGAGATTTTTAAGGTGAACTGCGAAATTATAGATTTACGAGACGTCTGAATGGAAGGAGACGGATATTTCAGTGATCGGTATTACAAAACACAAGAAATTAAAAAAAAAATTGACGTATGCCAAAAGTGTCCTTCCATTAGTGGGGCAGGGTTATAGGGCCCTTTCACACTATGTCGCACGTAAAAGCGACATGACGTCGCACCTACATGCGGCTAGCAGTCGACTATTATGTCTAATGTACCTTTTCACACTATGTCGGTCCTGCAAATTTGCCGGTCCGGCATTGCATTATAGCCGACAGTCCCCACTGGACATATGCGGTGATGCACCTAGACGCGATTGCAGTTGGCCATTGCGTTCAATACACTTTTTCACACTATGCGATTGTTTCCTGCATATACGTGCGGCAGCAGTAGACTTCCACTGATTCTGGTGATCGAGTGCATTGGGTACTGAAATAAATTGAGGGATATAAATAGTGTTATTCCCGTTGCTGAATAACCCCTTGTTCCATGCAACGAAAAAACACCATACATTAATAATAATAATAATAATAATAATAATAATAATAATAATAATAATAATAATAATAATAATAATAATAATAATAATAATAATAATAATAATAATAATAAGGCCTTTGTCAACATACAAAAGGGCAAAATAACAAGAACTGAAGGGATAAAGCTATCAGATGGGAGCTACATCAAACACATAGATGAGACGGATGCAAATACCTGTGAATAATGGAAGGAGGGGATATAAAACACCAAGAGATGAAGGACACGATCAGGAAAGAATATATGCAGAGACTCAAGGCGATACTCAAGTCAAAACTCAACGCCGGAAATATGATAAAAGCCATAAACACATGGGCAGTGCCAGTAATCAGATACAGCGCAGGAAAAGTGGAATGGACGAAGGCAGAACTCCGCAACATAGACCAGAAAACGAGGAAACATATGACAATACACAAAGCACTACACCCAAGAGCAAATACGGACAGACTATGCATAACACGAGAGGAAGGAGGGAGAGGACTACAAGTATAGAGGACTGCGTCAACATCGAGAACAGAACACTGGGGCAATATCTGAAAACCAGTGAAGACGAGTGGCTAAAGAGTGCATGGGAAGAAGGACTGATAAAAGTAGACGAAGACCCACAAATATACAGAGACAGGAGAATGACAAACAGAATAGAGGAATGGCACAACAAACCAATGCATGGACAATACATGAGACAGACTAAAGAACTAGCTAGCGATGACACATAGCAATGGTTACAGAGGGGAGAGCTCATGAAGGAAACTGAAGGAATGATAACAGCGGCACAAGATCAGGCCCTAAGAACCAGACATGTTCAAAGAACGATAGATGGAAATAACATCTCTCCAATATGTAGGAAGTGCAATAGGAAAAATGAAACCATAAACCACATAGCAAGCGAATGTCCGGCACTTTCACAGAACCAGTACTAAAAGAGGCATGATTCAGTGGCAAAAGCCCTCCACTGGAGCCTGTGCAAGAAACACCAGCTACCTTGCAGCAATAAGTGGTACGAGCACCAACCTGAAGGAGTGATAGAAAACGATCAGGCAAAGATCCTCTGGGACTATGGTATCAGAACAGATGGGGTTATACGTGCAAATAGACCAGACGTGACGTTGATTGAAAAAATCAAGAAGAAAGTATCACTCATTGATGTCGCAATACCATGGGACACCAGAGTTGAAGAGAAAGAAAGGGAATAAATGGATAAGTATCAAGACCTGAAAATAAAAATGGATAAGTATCAAGACCTGAAAATAAAAAAAACTAGAGGCTGAAGTAGCTCCAGGACTCATACAGAAGAGTGTGATCCTAGAAACGGCGCACATAGTAAAGAAGAGTGATGGACTCCTAAGGACGCAACCCGGAACCCCACACTATAAATACCCCCCAGTCGAATTGGAGGACTGTGATAAACCAAAAAAAAATAAAAAAAAATAAATATTGTTATTGGCAAATAAGAAAGAACTAAAGGTATGGATAGCTAAAATATAAACTACTGAGAAATGATTTACTAAATGATTTGCTTTTTTTATTTTATTTAGGTGTCATATACAATTTGATACTGAAATTATTAGAAGGTTATCGGCAAATTATTTATGTAAAAGAGGGCTAAAAGCTTTTGATTTCGATAAAAATGATTTTTTAAAGGAGTTTTTATAGTTAACACTTACGTTTTATTTCCATTAATTAATAAAGCCGAGAGAGATATGCATTTTTTTTTATATCAAAGATAAAGATTTTTGTTTTGATATAGATATATCAGTTTATACTTTTGATAAATCGAGATGTTTCAGCTAACACTTGTTGTTTTCATTTATGCTTTTTAATTTCTATATGGATGAGCAAATATACAAAGAAAGGTGCATATTATTTCTTCTTACCTGCCGGTAACTGCCAGTTATTGTACTGGCGAAATAGCATCTCCGAATGTCGTCTCTTCATTTAGCAACTGGTCATGTAGACGTAACAAGTTCCTCAAAGGTTGTTTTAGGCACTCTGAAGTAATTGAAAAATTGATCATCATCTCTCTTCATATCCTCAAAAAGTGTGGCAAATGCACCATACAAGCGCCTTTGTGTATTCGGAGGGTGTAACCAGAGAATTCTAGATTTTCACTTCTTTTTCCTCAAATGTAATAAATAAAGACAATAATTTTCTCTTCCTATCCATCTTGTCACCACTACAGGCTCAGAGCAGACCGCAAGCACTTGTCTAAAATTGGGTCACGTTGTGCGGCAGTCGGACAAATATACGATTTGCTTGCATTAAAAATGGATGCTTGCAATGTCCTTCTAGTGTACCCACCTGTTTATCTTTTTGCTTTACCTCTATTCCCACTTCCTTTCTTCAGTCTTGCTCTCCAGCACCTCGAACAACTACTTCTTAGCGAAACGGTGCGGTTTTCTCCAGGTTCCACTTTTAGATCGATGTGCTTCATCTTTATTTTCTCGAGTTTATTATCATGTTGCCCAACAACTCTAACTCCCTCTTTCCACTGGCTAAAACTCTGAAAGGCAGCCTAAGTTTTAAAGGACCAGGTGGAATGTCTCCTGTGGGAACAGGGATTATCAACAACAAATATTATCTCCTATTTTCTGTGCATGAGGGTGAAAATTTGAAACCAGGGCTGTCCAGTGAAATCTTGTGAATTACCGTCCACATGGGATGATTTTAGGGAGACCTGACTTACGTGGCAAGACAACTGTCAGCAGACGTGAAATAAGCCATCAAATTCTTTCTTCTCTCTACTGTAAATTTTGAAGGTTTTATAAATGCTTTCGTCGCAATGGTAACAACTGCTGTTTGGGATAGAGCCAAGTTATAATGAAAACTTCACATATAGTAGATTTCTTCTCTGTACCACACGGAACATCACATTTTGCAATTGTCTTTTTATGAATCTTGATCATACAAAACATCGAAATCAGCCACATTTTCGATACATTAATAAATAGATATGTTAGGGATAATCTAAAGGCAATTAGAACCCTTGGGAGAATTTTCACAGGCTATTCAATACTTTATAACCTAATAACTAACTTTTATATTTAAATTTGTTTATAATTTTTCCTCTAATAAAATTTTGTGTAAATTGTTGAAGGGAAAAAAACTCATCTTTTCCTGACGGGATTTGGAGGAGGTGGAATATAATAATGTAGAATTATTTGTTTATTTCAAAGCTACGTAATTCAAAATTATAGTCAAGACAGAAATAAGACGATGAAAAGTGACTGGATTACATGTCATAATAAAAGAATGAGATTCATTTTGGATTTTTCTGTTTATTTATACCTTACAGCAAAAGAGAAGTTAGAATTTAGAATTAAACTGAAACTAAGCGATACAAGTAGACGTGACAAAGCGTTGGCTGAGATGAAATACACGAGAAAGTTAGGAGCTTACGAGGAGTTACACAAGTAATATATATAACCATGTAAAGTGAAAACTACGAATTAATTAGGGAGCTTAATTTCATGTATTATACTAACTTCGAAATTGTTGTCTATCTCTCTATCTATATAGATGCAGCTTATGATGAAGATTTAATTTGAAATGAAATTTTATTTCAGTAAAGTCAAAGTGCACGGTTTTTATTATTAATCTGAAAGAAAGTGAAAATATTGAGCCCTTTAAATTTGGTATTAATGAGATTGAATATGTAAAATCAGTTAAGTATTTTTGGTATATCATAATGTGTAATTTGAATGATAAGGAAGACATAAATTGTACAAGAAGTAAATTTATGCTTAGTTCAACATATAATGTTGCGGAAATTTTATTTTGCAGATGAAGAGGTGAAGATATTTCTGTTGAAACAATTCCGTCTGCAGATGTATGGGTACGAAATGTAATTTAACGGTTCTTACTCTAGGAGCTTACACAAATGCTTTGGTGCTGGCTACCACAAGGCAGTAAGGAAGACTTCACCTCTCATATCATGAGAGCAACCATTATGCTTGTCAAGGCACAGATCTTAATTTTCCAACACTTTACGAAAGAGTCTATGATTGTTGTAGCCTTGGAGTTGTTAAGCAACCCATGTGAATTTTTAGAAACAATTCTTTTTTTACAAATCGTCGTTTTTCTAAAAAGAAATCTACCTTGAGCGTCCTCCACGAACTGCTATCTCCGTAGCTAAATCTTGTTATTAGATCTAGGCTAAAACTAAACTCTGGGATACAATAATAGTCTTTATTTCCAAAAAATAAACTGACATAAAAAAAGGAAAATGAATTGGAAATCCCTAAAACAGGAAATACCATCTCTCCTGGAATAATCATCATGATTAAAATGTCACACACTACATCATTATAAAAAAAAACATCAGTTCAATCACTATTTCTATTTTCCCAAGAACTAAGAGATAAAAGTGTCAGTCAGAGATTTCATTTTATGTGGTGATATTCAAATCCATCTGTTGGAGAGAAACCACAATTATCAGAAAGAAAATAAAAATGGATACGCACGCAATAAAAATAGGAAAAAAGATTTATGATATGGGAGAAAAAGAAAATGTTTTTTTCACTGCACTTCGGCTTCTCTCGGTTACCTGTAAAAAGTTCAGTTGTTTAACAAAGTCTTTTATCACCATTACCTATCTGGATGGACCTTCTGCGCTTTTCCTCTAGACCTCCTTCCACATAATATCACTTAGTGGTTTCTTATCTCGAATAGCCACTTTCCACCTGCCGTCCCTTTATATGACGCTCTAAGGAGCCCTGGTGTTCGCACATACGAACGCATTCAATTGTTCTAGAAAATTCCATGAACCCGCCCTGTTTGGCGCACGAACAGACGCACATGTAGCACTTTTCTGACGTCACGATCACATGACTCTAGACCAGCAGCTAGGTCAACTTGCGCACTCGAATTCTCGCCTCCGAGGCTTGATAATGTTTTGCCTTCGTCAGCGGTGTTGTTCAACCACCCAAAGTATTCAATGATATCTTGAAGCTTTTCTACAACACTCGTGAATGTTCGTAGAACATTCCAATAAGTTCCCAACAAAGTCCATATCAACTTAACTTAAATTTCATTACTATCGTTTTCAGTAGTGCAGTTAATATACAGATTCGTTATCATACAATGATAAAGATGCTATATCCCAGCAAAAACTTTTTCCTTCAAAATAATGAAAGTAGATGAGCGAATTTTATCATTTATGTACTTAGTTTATTTATAGTAATTGTTTATATTATGCCGTAGTATATATTGCCTGTTAAGGCTTTTATATGTTACTTTCTGTCTTTGTATCTCTAATGGTTTATGTAAATTTTAGAAAGTTAACATGACTGGGATGGTATGGAAGTTTCATGTGATATGCTGTCTGATTTTTATTTGCTTTTATGCATTCTTTAGATATGTTTACCAGGTTAATTAATCATGAGAGTTTTATGTATGTGTGTATGTATTCCGACAAGATTATATTTTATATCACTGTAATTTTTTTTCTACCTATGTATCTGAGATAGGAAATAAGATGAGCTAGAATGAACTGAACTGCTCTATCTATCTATATATCTATATTCTCTTTGACTGATTGACCTTAAATAACTTCTTTTGTTATTGTTATGCAGAATTCGCCAATTCAGTCATCAATTTAAAATAGAAATGTTCCCTTCTTATTCATGCATTCAATGAATGGCTTTTCATCACCGATTGGCCTATACGGAAAAGTTCCAGTAAAAATAATATAGAATAAATGAAGAATGTCTAAATATAGCAAGTCACCTGTGCTAATATAAATGAGCATCTCTCCATACTACAATCATGTGAATGGAATGAAATCCTTTTCCAAAAAGACCTGTGCCATTAATTAGCGTCATTCAATATCAAAATACTGTTCATGCAATATATTCACTTTCCACAGCTCCAGATGTACGAATAAAACTTTTCAGCAAAGGGATTCCAGATTTTGGGAAATTACTACGATGGATTAAACTCATAGCGAGATTTGAGGAAAAGTTTTAAACAAAACCGAAGGAATAAAAAGTACTGCTATCATGAATTTAGTTTGCTTAACTATTTTTTTTTTTTCTGAAGAAAGAAAAATTTAACTGTACGTTCTTGTGTCATAATAACTTAAATTAATTTGAATGAACAAGACGAAGTATAAGTTACGAGCATCTTCGAAACTCTCTAAATATGTAAAAACTGTTCAGAATCAGCGAAAAATTATCATTTGAACAGTTTCTATAGAATCAACAGTGAAATGTATTGTGTATTGTTTTTATGTAATCCTTCACAGCACTCAGGGATGCTTTAACCTATCTGTGATTTTAAGTTAATGTATATTTGTAATTTCTAAATTAATTATATAAATGTTACTAGATTCAATGGTCATTTTCCCTTTGTTTACGATAGATTTTTTTTTTCCAAATCCTCAAAGCAAAGGCGATCTACATAATTGTTAATTAAGATAAATAATTTTCGAATGAAATCTATAGCAATAACATTCATGAAGATTTAGGCCTTTATACAGTATATGTATTGCATAATTTGTTGGTGAATGATAAGTCAGGCCACTGGCATTTGTTGTTGAAGAAAACCATTGCTAGAATGTTGTATTCCAAGAGTTAATTCATTCGGTAATTTATATTTAAATATATGTTTGTTTGCTTTATTACTTGAATGATGTAGGATTACAACATCTAACTTACACTCTCATCAGTAGATATTCTAAATGCGACTAATGTTAATATTAGAATGGGCTTCATCATAATTGGCAAATGGGGGTCTAGACTAACATAATTATGATGGTTTCAGTTGTGGCTGATTTTACTGGTAATGCGATTGATTAGTTCGATAAGAAAGTGAAAATGGACGTGAAGATATTATAGGATTGAATCATTCAATTAACGCGCACGATTTATCGCAGCGAATTGAACTAAATCAGTGAGCTGCTAAATGAAAATGGGTTAACATTCCTGGTAAGGATATTTTTCAGGAGTTTAAAGTATTTAAACTGTGGAAACATACATAATAAAATTTTAAGAAATTCGATATACTTTGCAGTACACGACAAAGTGATTATTAGAATCTTCACTTCTGAATGTTTACTAGAATCACTTCTGGCTATTTCACCACTTCCTAATATTTTTCCAAACACATGTTGACAATTTTATCGTCATGGAACACAAGAAATATAAGATGGTTGAATTTGAAGTCGAAGTTATATTTGTATGCTGAAGTGTGGAGCATACGGGACATGACAACAATTGCCAACGTAAACGAGAGAGGAGTTTTTGGATTATTTTTTATGGGCTCATAACTTTTTCAAGTGAAAATTATTGTTCTATTATTTAACTTACGATTAACATTGAGTACAGGATGTCTTGAACAACTTTCCATTGCGATGTAAATGATATTCCAAGAACCAGCCTATAGACAAAATAATAGCTGCTAATTTCTACTGGTTTCACAACAAACATTTGACTAGAACTGTAAATGTTAAGAGCATTGAAAAAACAAGTTAACCTGATATAGATCAAAATGTCAAAAAGTGCGTAATTTAAGACAGAGGCTTTGACTTAGAGGGATATGTGAAGAATCCGCCACAAACTAAAATGATAATACCCATAAATAATCAGGGATGTCAATGTTAATTGGTATACTTTTCTAATTTCTACTATCCGCAGAATGGATAGTAGATTACTCGCTTCTCGTTATAATCATAAAAGTTAAAATAAATAAAGAAAAACCGCTTATTTTTCTGAAAAGCAGATTTTGGTCTTTGGTCAGTTTTTAAGTAAAATAACACGGGAAAGTTCTTTTCAATTGATGTTAATTACTAAGTATTATCATCTTCCTTTTGGGGTGATAAAATACATGGTCGTTTTTCACTTTTAATCAGAATCACCATCATCCCCATCGTATTCAGAATAAAAAGAAATATAGAAGAAAAGAAAAGCAAAAATTAAGAGCTGAGAGATACTCTTTGTAATAGAAAACAAATACTACTCGCATTCCTCTCGTTTTCATTGGGAAGTTGGGAACCGAATAAATGGATCAAACGTTACGGCCGTATAGCTAGAGATGGATCTAAAAAGATTATATAAGTTTTAAACATAGAAGAAATGAAAAGCTTTTGATATTGTGATTTATTTGGAAATGCAATGTGGCGTTTGAAAGTTTGCTTAAGCTTAGGAAACCTTATAAATAGTGAAACGTTGACAAAGTATTTCACGTAAAATATCGATCACGTAAAATTCTTTGTATGGCCGATAAAATAAAAAGATGAGAAACCGTTCTGTTTATCAATCATGTTTATTTCCTGTTGCGAAGAATTACAGAATACTCACATTAAGATTAATTAAAATTGCTGCTTTGATGTATTAAATGCAAAAATAAAATCTTTGGCTATAAGTTGATTAAAATTATGAAAATGTGATTTATATCAAAGTACCAAATAAAGGGAATAGACGAAATCGAAAATTATTTGAATATTTTGAAAGAGATTCTATCACCAGCAGTCATTAAGTTGAAGTGTAAGGGCATCAGGTATTAGTAATGATAAGTTCATAAACGATGTATTAGGAGAATTATTACAATATTTTTTTGTACAAGAATTTTAATTCAGAATCGTTCTGAGGGGAGTAACTGAAACTGAGGATACAGGTGACAATAATAAACAGAAATTGTCGATTCATTCAATGTACAATTATATGATTAAAGGTCAAGTTGTTATTCCATATTAACGTTTATGAATGAAAATTTGATTTAGTAATAATGTCGCAATCATAAATTGTAGAATTAAATTTAA
>NC_087219.1:64698257-64713257 GCF_015104395.2 Macrobrachium nipponense
TAGACACTAATATCTGTCAATTTTGGTTATTTTTATGTCATTCCCTTTCCACTCCTTATCACCCCCCTTTCCTAAGTGGGCTGAAGTAGGATCTAAATGGCATCAAGACTGTCACTATTTATCTCAGCGACTTCAAAAACAATAGATTAGACACTAAAATCAGTTGTTTAAGGTTATTTTTACATGTCACCCCATTCCCACCCTTTTCTGCTCCCTCTTCTCGAGGCTAAATGTGGACTTGAAGGGCCTTAGGAGTGTGGCTATTCATCTCAGCGACCTTGAAAACTATAGATTAGACACCAATATTTGTCGTTTTTGGTTACATTTACATGTCACCCCATTCCCTCCCCTTTTCACTTCACCTCCCTATTTGGGTGGAATTTCGACATTAGCAGTGTCAATATTCATCTCAGTTAAACTCATAAACTATGGGTTAGACCCCAATGTGTTATTTTCAGTTATTTCTATTTTCACCCCCTTCCCCCCCCCCCCCCCCCCTCCCCCCCCCCCCCCCCCCACACAACAACACACCCCTTCACCGAGCCTTGGTGCCAGTGATGTTTACCTCACAGTATTTTTTCAATGATGCTAATTTATTTGTATACCAAACTATTCAACATGACGGAAGGATTTAAGTAGGGACAGGAGGCTGTCCTATGGTGACAGGTCAAGTGATTAAGTTCCCTCGAGTGATGATTCCCATGTGATCTTTTTCTCTCCGTTTTATTTTGATCGTTTTTTCCAGAAATCATTGTTCTCATGAATAATAATCCCGATTACTGGGTTCTTTCCTTTATTTGCTGGAAAATATTTTCAGGGAGTCAAATTCCATAACCTTAACATTTCAGAGTAATGAAAACTTATTTCTGACCATTACTTACTTCGATAGTCTGTATCCTGAAACTGCTGTAAATATCTGTAGATGATATCTGTGGAAATATGTCGTGACTGGAGAAAGCTCATGGTGCTTACCATCCATTCAAGGCTTCCATTTAAATGTCTAACACGTCTGGGAAATCTCTTCTCTAATCGTCCCCACTGGATGCATTAGATTTCTTATTCAATAAGATATCCGTTATGAGGACACTAAACTTCGAAGTTGCCACTGGACTAATGAAGGAAAACTGAAAATAACAAAATTACAAATATAAATTGAAATAATTGCATCCGTAACGGTCCAGGGAGCGAATATTAAACGCATCTGAAAAGAAGAGAACTGAATGACGTAAAATCATAACTAGATGAAAACTGTTATATATGAATATTATTAATTTTCTTCATTTGAGATATCGTTGAGTGAACACAAACAATGGGAGAATTTTATTGTTCCCCGAAATAAACTGGATTGAAATTTCGTTTCCGCTAAAATAATTAAATTAATAACAAGCATTTATAAATTGGTTTACTGGCGGAAATTGCAAGGCATATGTAAACGTATTTATGCGTGCATGGGTATGTGTGCATTTATGTGCGTGTATATGAGAGAGAGAGAGAGAGAGAGAGAGAGAGAGAGAGTGAGGAGAGAAAAAATGTATATGTAAGACAAAGGATGGAGATAGTGAAAAAGGAATGAGTGTGTATGTGTGTGAGAGAGAGCGAGAGAGAAACAGAGAGAAAGAGAAAGAGAGAGAGAGAGAGAGATAGAGAGAGAGAGATGTAGCTACGTGTCCTATTTTTAGATACGTATTTATTGTCTAAAATCGAGAAACCCTCATAGGCATTAGAAGAACCTTGAAGTCAGAATCCTGTGCATATTAAACAGAGGGCCCGAAGAAGAAATTCCTTCGGAAAAAGGCGAATTTTGGAAAGTTGGAAAAGGAAAAAGGATTAAGGGTAAAGAGCCCTTGTGGCCAGGAAACAACAAAAAGGGAAGTAGTGGAAGGAAGAAGTTTACTTTAAACCTTCAAGTGTGTTGTTGTTTGTTTTTGCAAGAGAGAAAAGTGGGATATAGACAGAAAAACGTGGTTATTTACTGGTAAAATGGACTATTAATTGGAGGGAAATGAAAAGAGCATGGATATACAAAAATGAATGAAAGACATGCAATATTTCTAGATAAATAGATAGATAGAATAGATAGATAGCTAAGACGTTAGATATATAGATAGATAGATGCCGCTATGGGTTTATGATTGAACAATATAACAACATTGAGAGAAGACCAAATCAAGCAATTCTTATGATAGAAGTAATATTATGGAAGTCCTGAAAATAAGATTAGATTTTTCAATATCTTTGTGCAAAAAGGCGAATTTTGGAAAGTTGGAAAAGGAAAAAGGATTAAGGGTAAAGAGCCCTTGTGGCCAGGAAACAACAAAAAGGGAAGTAGTGGAAGGAAGAAGTTTACTTTAAACCTTCAAGTGTGTTGTTGTTTGTTTTTGCAAGAGAGAAAAGTGGGATATAGACAGAAAAACGTGGTTATTTACTGGTAAAATGGACTATTAATTAGAGGGAAATGAAAAGAGCATGGATATACAAAAATGAATGAAAGACATGCAATATTTCTAGATAAATAGATAGATAGAATAGATAGATAGCTAAGACGTTAGATATATAGATAGATAAATGCCGCTATGGGTTTATGATTGAACAATATAACAACATTGAGAGAAGACCAAATCAAGCAATTCTTATGATAGAAGTAATATTATGGAAGGCCTGAAAATAAGATTAGATTTTTCAATATCTTTGTGCAGTCGATATACGTTATTTTATACATTCTCCAATCACTACTTATTTGTTTTAATTCGACTTTCAGGCTCAATGAATCTTTACAAGAGTAAACAACAGTACTGACTGAATAAGGAAAGGTTACTCAACTATGCTCACAACTACAAATAATTAAAAAAGGATTTAGAATACATTCGTTAACAGTTGCATTGATAGCAAAAGCACAACAAGTAGTTGTTAAAACCAACGATACGAAATCATTGTATACAGTCACCGACTGGAAAGTATGTAGTACTACGTTCAAACGCTCATGTAGGCATCCGTTTATAAAAGAAAATAATTTTAGTAATAATAGCCTTTATGCAAACTGTTGATATTAAAATAAGAACGACTTTGATTGCGAAAACGTTGGCCCTTGCATAAAATTGTTACCACTTTCTAAATTGTGAAATCGCCTTTATATTATGAGCAATTCTTGCATAGGGCTTTTGCACTGTATCGGGAAACTAAAGCTCTTTGTCATGGCCGCTTCCTGGTGGCTGAAAGGACGAGGATCTCCAACTTTCCAAGTACTTTCACGTCCCATAAATATATTACCGGAGAAGAGAGGCAACACAGAAACTCGTCAAAGTAAGCAACAACTTTCCACTTAAGGGAAAGGAAAGCTCATGCGTAAAGTTATTTGATAACTGATGACGATTATTTAGAAAGAGGATGAAATAGTCGATGTAGGAATTGAATATGAAGGCTAAAGAAGGCTATGCAGTGAGGGTAATTACACCCCAAAGGTTTTACCAAGTCGTTTCAGAGCTGATTTGCTCAAATGGGATAAACAGATATATATAGTTATGATATAGGCGATAAATTAAGATAATAGTATACAGAAGATAATTATGATGGTGATAAATGAAAAGAAATAGGATCATAAAAAAATATGTTTTCACTGAGGATATTTTCAAAAAAGGATTAAATTACCTGCAAACCATTATGTAATGCTTAATACCTGTGATATTAGAAGATTTTATTTCATCATTTAATGGCACTGGTGTCTCATTTCCATTCATCTTTACTTTCAATTCTGCCTGACAGATTAATGGAGTCGGATATCCAGTCATCATCTGTGGCGTCCGAGTATCTCATTTAGTTGACCCACTTGATATAGTAACTGAACAACCATTATACTCAAGTTTTAATCCGACGTTGATTTTGAACCTTTGTCGTTCACAATTTTTAGGATTCATTGTTTTGGTTATTATTAACATTCTTATGATGAGAATTATTATTATCATTGGTTGGAGGTCCACAATAATATAGCATGTGGGTAAATGGTTATTGGATATTAAAAGCTTTCGAACCTTGTGCTAGGTTCATCTTCAGTCAAGTGAATATTATGACTTTAAAAATTCGTCGAAGTAAACTTCTGAACAAGACAATTCCACAAAGAAGAACGCAGATGAAGGAAGCGATCAACAGCCCAACTAGGTAATTCCGTTGTTGATGTTCGAATTTCTGTTTGCTATTCTGCTGGAACGTCTTGTGGGCTGTGATGGTGTTCCCCTGGCGGCGTGGCTGCAACATTGCTGGACGTCACGTCCCCCATGCTGCAATCTATCTGAGGGAGGAGAGCAGAAGAGGAAAAACAGAGCTTGTCTTAAAATGTAAGAATGTAAAAATGGACTAATGGGTCTTCTCCAACGAACGACTTGTTTCCGTAAAAAGCTTCTCCTAAGTCTATGGCGGCGCCTTCCACTAAGTCTTCTTGTTTGGACAATGGACATTGTTATTTTTAAAAATTATGTTAGATCCATCCCAATTCGGTCTGTGGTTGTTCTTAAAAGCATGGGAAACTATTGCATAGTTCTGTGCATGTAGTGCACATGCGCATTTGTGTTCCCCTAATGGGGTTGGTAGTCCTCTTTTACTTTCCCCAAAATATTTTCCCTTAAAGTCTTGACAGGGGGTTTCGTAAACACCTGGAATGATTGTATTCTTGTCGTTATTGTTATTTCTTATTAGTTTATGGCTAATCGTATTGAGGTATTTGAAAACTATTTTAGTATCTTTCTGGCTATTGTTAGCATAGTTACATAACTTTTCGAGGTTGGAATTAAATGGGAGGGGTAAGTCCGGTTGGGTTTATCCTTGGGGTTATCACCAGTACGATAAAATGCTTTCTTAGCTCGTGAAATGGCTTTGCCAATAAAATGATCGGGGTATCTTAGGCCTCTGAAGGTTGATCGTATTTGTTGAATTTCTCCATCGACAAACTCCAGGTCGTATATTTTAAACGCACGTAGGGCAAAGTTCATTACTACATTGCTCTTAATGTTATTGGCATGGAATGAATAAAAATGTATGTAACTTTCTGAGTTGGTTGTTTTGCGATACACAGAGAATTTAAATTTATGATTATTGTGATCCCTAATGACTAGCACGTTAAAAAAAGATAGCTTGTAATCTACTTCTCTTTCTGTTGTGAATTTTATGGAGGGGAAAATACTGTTGGCCATTTCTAATAATCTGTTAATTTCTTATCGTTTCCTCGGATGACAACGAAAATGTTGTCTACATACCCAACCCTTTTCAACAAACTCCATACATAGATTTGCAAGTATGGAGGACAAGGGGGAACCCATAGCTACACCTTCCCTTTGAACAAATCCTTGGTTATTGAATTGGAACACTGTTGAGGTTAAACATAATTTAATAAGTGCAAAGAATTGGTCTACTGGAGTAGGAAAACTAATGTTGCCAAGATCATGTTCTTCTTTTAGATTAGTTGGTACATAGTCTAAGGGGACATTTGTAAACAGAGCCGTAACATCAAGGATGACCATACTGCCGTCAACACATCCCATCTCCTTAAAGCGCTGGATTAATTGATGTGATTGTTGAAAGTGAGCGTTGGAAAATGTTCCTAGTAAATTCCTGAGTACTCGAGTGAGCCAAACAGTTAGGTTGTTCTATGGCGATCCACATGTAGCAACAATTGGTCTCAGAGGACATCCTGGTTTATGTATTTTGGGTACTCTGTAAAAATAAAGCACATTTGGGGATTTGGAGGATTTCTCAGTAAGGATGAGTTCTTAATGTGCGGGGAAAGGGGAAGAAGACTCCCGACCCGATTAGGGGACCACAAACGCGCATGTGCAACATGCACAGAACTATGCAATAGTTTCCCATGCTTTTAAGAACAACCACAGACCGAATTGAGATGGATCTAACAATTTTTTTTAAAAATAACAATGTCCAAACAAGAAGACTAGTGGAAGGCACCGCCATAAACTGAGGAGAAGCTTATTACAGAAACAAATCGTTCGTTGGAGAAGACCCATTAGTCAATTTTTACATTCTTAAAAACTTTGTTAAAAAATTGATTTTATTAAAAGCTTTGTTTTTCCTCTGCCTGTTGCTGGCCCCTCTTCCGCTCTCCTCGCTCAGACAGATTGAAGCACGGGGGACGTGACGTCTAGCAATGTTGCAGCCGCGCCACCAGGGGAACACCATGCAGCATCAACAGCCAACAAGACGTTCCAGCAGAATAGCAAACCGATATTCGAACATCAACAACGGAATTACCTCGTTGGGCTGTTGAAGGTTTCCTTCATCTGCGTTCTTCGTTGTGGAATTGTCTTGTTCAGAAGTTTACTTCGACGAATTTTTGAAAGTCATAATGTTCACTTGACTGAAGATGAACCCTGTACAAGGTTCGAAGTCTTTTAATATCCATTAGATACCATTTACTCACACGCTATATTATTGTGGACCTCCAACCATTGTCTTCATTTTCGCCACGGAAAACTGTGCCTATTATCATGATTCTCATTATTATTATTATTATGTTGCTGCTAGTATTATTATCGTGAATGATAATAATAATAATAATAATAATAATAATAATAATAATAATAATAATAATAATAATAATAAAAATTGTTCTCTCTGTATCTGGCTCCATCCATTGTCTAATCTTTTCTACCCATTCCGTCCTCTCTGTTACTTCGTCGGTGTTTCTTCGTGTGTCGTTGTTTGATACCTCATCCTCCCTGTCGTCTTCTGTGGCATCGTCTCTCAGTTCGTCTTCGTGTAATTCGTTGTCGTGTGACATTTCCCTTTCCAGTTCTTCTCTTTCTGTTGGGGAGAGCCAGTTCTTTTTCTTTATGTTCCTTACTTGGTCTGCCAGCCTCTGCTCTGTTTGGGGGGTGTTATTCCTCTCATTCCAGATGTTGACCAATCTTCTTCTATATCCTCTCTCCGTCGGGTTGCTTCTGATGTAGCATCTCCATATTTCCTTATTTTCTTCTCTTGTCCCCTCCATGAAAGCCTACAACACCAAGAAATGAAGGGAGAAAACGAGTGAGGTCAATGAAATAATGGGCCTAATACACACCACCAGTATCACAGAAACAAATAACTTGACATATGCAGGAGCAAGATTAGTAGCAGAACTGATGGGGATTCGAACAACAACACCACCGTCACAACCAACCCAACAGAAACCAAAACAGCAACCTCCTTGGAAAAGGCGCCTGGAAAAGTAAATCATGGTAATGAGATCTGACTTGAGTAAACTGAAAGAGATTGCAGAAAAAAGGCTAAGAAGCAAGAAAACAAGGGAGGAACTCAACGAGAAATACAAAGTACAAGAGAGGGGACTAAAAAACACAATAGAAAGATGTTAAAACAGAGGGCTTAAGGCTAAAGCATATAAGATCCAACGGTACATGAACAGGAATAAGGGATACCAACAGAACAAACTATTCGGCACCAACCAGAAAAGACTATACAGCCAACTAAGAGGGGAAGACAACCACCCAGAAATTCCTGAGGCCGAACCAAGTAAGAGACTCTGGGAAAACATATGGAGCAATCCGGTATCACAACAAACATGCAACATGGCTCCAGGAAGTCAAGGAAGAAGAAACAGGGAGAATAAACAAAGATTCACAGAGATCACGACAGACACAGTAAAACACCAACTAAAAAAAATGCCAAACTGGAAAGCCCCAGGTTCCCGATGAAGTCCCATGGATACTGGAAACTCTTCACAGGCCCTACCACCCCACGAATAGCAGAACAACTCCAGCATTGTATCTCAAATCACCAAGCACCCAAATGGATGACCACAGAAAAGAAACTCCTTATACAAAAAGACAAGAGTAAGGGAAATATAGCCAGTAACTACAGGCCTATCACCTGGCTACCATAATGTGGAAGTTACTAACAGGTATCATCAGTGAAAGGGCTATACAAACTACCTAGAGGAGACAAACACCATCCCCCACCACAGAAAAGGCTGCAGAAGGAGTTGTAGGGGCACAAAAGACCAGCTCCTGATAGACAAAATGGTAATGAAGAACAGTAGGAGAAGGAAACCAACCTAAGCATGGCATGGATAGACTATAAGAAAGCCTTCGACATGACACCCACAACACATGGCTAATAGAATGCCTGAAAAATATATGGGGCAGATAAAAATACCATCAGCTTCCTCAAAAATACAATGTGCAACTGGAATACAATACTTACAAGCTCTGGAATAAGACTAGCAGAGGTTAATATCAGGAGAGGGATCTTCCAGGGCGACTCTCTGTCCCCCACTACTCTTTCGTAGTAGCATGACAAAGTACTACAGAAGTATGGATGCCGGGTACCAACTCAGAAAGAGGACAAAATCAACCATCTGATGTTCAGAGGACACATCAAGCTGTTATTGTAAGCGCACAAGGAAATGATACCTAATCCGGACTGTAAGGATTGTATCTGGGGACATCAGCGATTGAGTTTTTGAATAGAAAAATGTCGCCTTAGTCAACATACAAAAAGGCAAAGTAACGAGAACTGAAGGGATAAGCTACCAGATGGGAGCAACATCAAACACATAGATGAGACAGGATATCATACCTGGGAATAATGGAAGGAGGAGATATAAAACACCAAGAGATGAAGGACACGATCAGGAAAGAATATATGCAGAGACTCAAGGCGATACTCAAGTCAAAACTCAACGCCGGAAATATGGTAAAAGCCATAAACACATGGGCAGTGCCAGTAATCAGATACAGCGCAGGAATAGTGGAATGGAAGAAGGCAGAACTCCGCAGCATAGATCAGAAAACCAGGAAACAAATGACAATACACAAAGCTCTACACCCAAGAGCAAATACGGACAGACTATACATAACACGAAAGGAAGGAGGGAGAGGACTACTAAGTATAGAGGACTGCGTCAACATCGAAAACAGAGCACTGGGGCAATATCTGAAAACCAGTGAAGACGAGTGGCTAAGAGTGCATGGGAAGAAGGACTGATAAAAGTAGACGAAGACCCAGAACAATATAACCAGAGACAGGAGAAAGACAGAGACAGGAGACAGAGACAAAAGACACTTAACAAACCAACCAATGCACGGACAATACATGAGACAGACTAAAGACCTAGCCAGCGATGACAATTGGCAATGGCTACAGAGGGGAGAGCTAAAGAAGGAAACTGAAGGAATGATAACAGCGGCACAAGATCAGGCCCTAAGAACCAGATATGTTCAAAGTACGATAGACGGAAATAACATCTCTCCCTATGTAGGAAGTGCAATACGAAAAAAAAAAAGAAACCATAAACACATAGCAAGTGAATGCCCGGCACTTGCACAGAACCAGTACAAAAAGAGGCATGATTCAGTTGCAAAAGCCCTCCACTGGAGCCTGTGCAAGAAACATCAGCTACCTTGCAGTAATAAGTGGTACGAGCACCAACCTGAAGGAGTGATAGAAAACGATCAGGCAAAGATCCTCTGGGACTATGGTATCAGAACGGATAGGGTGATACGTCAAACAGACCAAGAAACTTGACCGTTGATTGACAAAGTCAAGAAGAAAGTATCACTCATTGATGTCGCAATACCATGGGACACCAGAGTTGAAGAGAAAGAGAGGGAAAAAATGGATAAGTATCAAGATCTGAAAATAGAAATAAGAAGGATATGGGATATGCCAGTGGAAATCGTACCCATAATCATAGGAGCACTAGGCACGATCCCAAGATCCCTGAAAAGGAATCTAGAAAAACTAGAGGCTGAAGTAGCTCCAGGACTCATGCAGAAGAGTGTGATCCTAGAAACGGCACACATAGTAAGAAAAGTGATGGACTCCTAAGGAGGCAGGATGCAACCCGGAACCCCACACTATAAATACCACCCAGTCGAATTGGAGGACTGTGATAGAGCAAAAAAAAAAAAAATAATAATAATAATAACAATAATAATAAACCATTTTTACTGGAAATTGCCCATATAACAATATTTCATGTTTTACAGTTTCTACAGTTATCCGGAAAAAGTTAGGAAACCGACTAAAGTTCGTAAGTCATTAAAATGATGGAGTTTTGCGAAACTTTGTATCCAAGGCGACAATATATCTTTCTTATTCATCTTTCATCTTTTTTTATTGTCTAACAAAGCCATATCGGTGATCCAACGGACCTTTAGCTGTGTTCATTTTTCTGAAGAATGGATCAAATGTGATTCTCTATGAAAACGTACGGAGTTACAAGTTGCGTGAAATATAGTCAAAAGTAACTTGTTTTTGAACCACAAATTGATCTTTGGTAGATTTTTTTTACTCACGGTTAACATTCATACATTGCCGATATACATGCATTTCATAAGACAACAAGTAAAAAATGTACCGAAGTTTCTTCGGCGCAATGGCGTTTTCTGTACAACATATAATGGTGTATAAAACCAACAGCTAATTTGACCAGTAACGCTTCAGTTGCTCACCAGATGCGGTAGAGTGAGACTATGTCCCATTGCTGTGGAAAGCGCTGCTTGATGCACGAACCATTGCTAACTTTAAATTTGAATACAATAAAAACTACAATGGGTACAGAGTTACAATTTGGTATGTTTGAGGATTGGAGGGTGCATGATCAAAATACCGATTTGCATCCTCTAGGCTGAGTAGTTTTTTTAAATCTGAAGGCGGACGGACAGACAAAGCCGACACAATAGTTTTCTTTTACGGAAAACTAAAAGGAAAAAAAAAACGCTTTGAGCTAGATTGGTTTGTAAGGTTTCCTATCATCCGATGAGATAGTTGTAGGTGCACTGAACAGCCATTCATTATGCCTTTTCCTGAAATAAAAGCACGGATTTTCACGTTTTTTAGGGGTATTTAAAGTGGATTATATTTCATGTACTGAAGATGATAACATAAAATAGATAACATTATACAGAGGATTATATCTCAAATCAGGTTCAGTATCAAAATAACTGGTACTCTTTTTGCCTTCTAGCGGAATTCTAGAGTATTCATAAAAAAAAATAAAGACTTATTATTAAGAAAAATTTTCATATTGTCTTTATTATTTCAGTTTATAGAGAGAAATGTCGTTTCATAATAGAAAATACTGACCACAGTGTCATATTTCGCTTAAACTCATGTTTTGCCTTCATGACAATGCCAAGACGTCATTTAATGTCCCTGCCAAGGCAAAAAGCAGCATTTGTAATATCATGGCTCTTCATATTGTAGTGGAATGGAAGCCTTTAGGGAAATGTTTATAGAGGAATAAGAAGAGCACTTACTCTGTTTGCCAACAATAATCATGGTATATGCAATTGTTGTTCATATATTGTGCGCCGTTTAGACTTTCAGTGAATGCAAATGGATAAAAATTTCAGTTACTAAGTTGATATCTTAATTAAACAGAAAACAAAAATGAGCTATTTTAAAGTTTAGAAGATTATGGACGACGTAATATAGGATGGATAGCATAACCAAACTTTATGACAAAAAGGTATTAAGATTACAGTCCTTGAATAATAATAATAATAATAATAATAATAATAATAATAATAATAATAATAATAATAATAATAATAATAATAATAATAATAATAATAATATTAATAATAATAATATTGCACTGGGGCAATATCTGAAAACCAGTGAAGACGAGTGGCTAAAGAGTGCATGGGAAGAAGGACTAATAAAAGTAGACGAAGACCCAGAAATATACAGAGACAGGAGAAAGACAGAAAGAACAGAGGACTGGCACAACAAACCAATGCACGGACAATACATGAGACAGACTAAAGAACTAGCCAGCGATGACACATGGCAATGGCTACAGAGGGGAGAGCTAAAGAAGGAAACTGAAGGAATGATAACAGCGGCACAAGATCAGGCCCTAAGAACCAGATATGTTCAAAGTATGATAGACGGAAATAACATCTCTCCCATATGTAGGAAGTGCAATACGAAAAATGTAACCATAAACCACATAGCAAGTGAATGCCCGGCACTTGCACAGAACCAGTACAAAAAGAGGCATGATTCAGTGGCAAAAGCCCTCCACTGGAGCCTGTGCAAGAAACATCAGCTACTTGCAGTAATAAGTGGTACGAGCACCAACCTGAGGGAGTGATAGAAAACGATCACGCAAAGATCCTCTGGGACTATGGTATCAGAACGGATAGGGTGATACGTGCAAACAGACCAGACGTGACGTTGATTGACAAAGTCAAGAAGAAAGTATCACTCATTGATGTCGCAATACCATGGGACACCAGAGTTGAAGAGAAAGAGAGGGAAAAAATGGATAAGTATCAAGATCTGAAAATAGAAATAAGAAGGATATGGGATATGCCAGTGGAAATCGTACCCATAATCATAGGAGCACTAGGCACGATCCCAAGATCCCTGAAAAGGAATCTGGAAAAACTAGAGGCTGAAGTAGCTCCAGGACTCATGCAGAAGAGTGTGATCCTAGAAAACGGCCACATAGTAAGAAAAGTGATGGACTCCTAAGGAGGCAGGATGCAACCCGGAACCCACACTATAAATACCACCCAGTCGAATTGGAGGACTGTGATAGAGCAAAAAAAAAAAAAAAAATAAAAAATAAATAAATAAATAATAATAATAACTGAGAAAAAATCAACTCTAGTGGTTCTTTAATTTAAGTCAAATTTCTGAATGACAGATTATGATAATAATAATAATAATAATAATAATAATAATAATAATAATAATAATAATAATAATAATAATAATAATAATAATAAAAATAATAATAATATTAGCATGGAAAATTATTTTGTAATGATGATTGCAATTATTATCTTTAGCAAAGGAAGAGTAAAATACTCTCTGTTGCATAATACGTAATGTCGGTTGCAAAACTGTGAAATAAAATATTTCCCTAAAACTTTAATTCTGTTGATTCTTCCCTTCCATCCTTCCAGCGCTTCCTCAGGTTGTCTTCTCTCTCTCTCTCTCTCTCTCTCTCTCTCTCCTCTCTCTCTCATCTCTCTCTCTCTCTCTCTCTCTTACTAGATTTTCCTGTCTATCCATACTTCTCCTAAACCTATCGTTTTCTGCCCATACAGTCGAGCCTTTTGAGAGCCGCCTGGACTGTCCCACCTAGATTCACGTTTGATTATAAATCGAATAAAAACTTCGATTATAAAAAGCCAGAGAGATATCAAGGCCATTTTGAAAAAGAAATTGTTAAAATATTTCACAAAGAATTTTTGTAACATTAAATGCAATGTATTTTAGATAAAAATATGTGTAGTTCTGTATTTATTGTGAGGTTTTGTAAATAATTTATTTAATAAAAACTTAAAAAAAAAAATTCACATTTTTACTGCCTTCTTTCTATCTGCACATTTCGCTTCCATTCAGCAGATTCAGAGTAACTCTTTTTCTATCTTATTCATATTTAACATCTATTTCTTTAAAGGAGAGTTAGCTCTAGGATCCTTTTAGGCTATCTAAATATAGGTTCAAAAGAAATTTATCTATTTTAAATAACCGGCAGATATTCAATCATCTTCCTCGTCTTCCTTGCGAGTAATCTTCCGATCCCCTTCTTTCACCCAGCTGTCACTTGTCATGTTAACTCCGAAGCACCGATACGAATCATTTATTTCCTTTCTATCGGTATTTATAATGATAACCACTTTTCCATATTTCAGGATCCCAAAAGAACTTGATATCGTTGAAAGTGACCCTTTTACGAACATTGATAGTCTTTATTATGTTTCACTACGGAGTCAAAACCTATGACAACCTTTTTTATTTCCTTTTCATATATAACATTTGGGTTCTGATTCCTTTTACGACATTTACTTGGCATTGTATTTTCTATTTCACATTTAACATCCGGACTGCATATACGAACATACTAGAATATTCATAGACATCCTTCTTTTCTTCTAACATTCTGTAGAGTTTGCGATATCTTACCTTCATCTCTTCTTTCATGTAATGTCATCCGTTATATGTGTTCGTGAAAACCAAAATAATTCAATAACTTTCTCTCTGCATCTATCAGTAGCGGTTATCACTTCCCCTTGTTCCTAACTTTCAGTTGCTCTCATATCGGAGCCTTCCGTTTTCACTCTTTTTTTTTCATTATCTATCTAATTTCATTCTTTTTCTCTCCGAATGACCAACTGATTAAAAGCACACTGATTCCTTTATAGGAAATTAGCAGGGAGTAATTGAACAGTGAACTATGAGCGGAAGAAGCTGAAATTGAGAAATATATTTTTCCTTATCATTTCTGGACCCAACGCATAACTGATATAAAGAACTTCCAAATACTTTTCTCGTAGTCAATTTAACTTTGACTAAGTAGTATTAAACATATTCAAAAGTGTAGACAAATTGCATTCGGTTCCAGTTGATAGATATAACCTAATCACTAATTCATTTATGCTCCACAAAGTTTAGTATTGTATTTTCCTTCTGAATCTATTAAGGTAAGATAAAAAATAACAAAAAATGAAAAGACACCAGAGTCGGAGAAAAATTCGTAAACAGAGTGATGTTGGGTTATCAGTTTTACTGATATGAAATTCGTAGAAAAGTTCCATCCAACTTTCCTCATGCGTCAGCCTTTTCCTCTTGTCTTCTAACTTCCGGCCCTCGAGGATTTCTTGAGCGCGAAATGGAAGGCCGGCAAGAGGCTGGAAAAAGAACGCTTTCCTTGAATTTCTTTTATTTCCTTCAACTTCGTGTGAGTTTTCCTCCGCAGGTTGTGTGCGAGATTTTAGACAGGGAAAAAGCTCTTGAAGAGATATTAAAAAAAAAAATTAAGCTACAATTGTCGTTTAATATCGAATTCGCTCTACCAAGAAAATAAGACCCAAGTGCATTCATGAAGGATTCGTCGCCCGATGTATTGGATCCACCAACAGCGACAGCCTCTGACACCAGTGACGAGCACTTTTACCTCTGAGCTGTCGTTGGATGGAATCTCTTATCAGTCATTATTTCATTCTTTCGGTATCACTTCCGACGCGGAGCAAACTGGAT
>NC_087219.1:64723257-64748257 GCF_015104395.2 Macrobrachium nipponense
TTCCTCAATCATTGTTATTTATTTATTTATTTATTTATTTTTTCTTTAGGGACGGAGTCTTCTTTTTTCTATGGGGGGTGGTGGGTGGTGGGTGGTCGGCAGATATTAGCACCCCCGATAAGAAGATAGGGAAAACTGGAAATTATGCGGGAATTACGCATGAATTTTCCACCCTGTCAGTGTATTATATTTATTACGGTAGAATATTCATCATAATATTGCTAATATTGAGAGGGAGAGAGAGAGAGAGAGAGAGAGAGAGAGAGAGAGAGAGAGAGAGAGAAGAAACACTTCATTTATAATTTCATTTGAATCTTATTTTCTCATATCTTGATGACGTATAAAAAATTAAGTATTTTAATTTGTTATCTTTTATACATTGTTTTTTATTAGATGAACGTCATTGATCCTTTCCACTGGTGCAGAAAGGAATTGAAGTTCACAGTAGTTAATTTTCGACGGGAAATGAGCAACTGCAATGTCACCTATGAAATTATTTTGGAAAACCTATACAATTATTGATCTGGTTATAGCTGTTCTATTTAACAAGGTAGTCGTAGGTTTGTTACGATAATATTTTCATTACATGAGTTTAAAAAAAAATCACACCATGAGTTTGGAAATATCTTTTGAAAGTCTACGTTTACACTTTTTGGTCGATATGTTTTAATTTGACCAAGAAATAGCAACAGAAAACTTATTTTTCCAAAAACTAGAATAAAATTACAATATATTTTTTGTGTTATTTTCTATGGGTGTCATAATAAACTGAAATTATTTTACTTGAACGTGGTGAGTCTTTTATTTTCAGAATAATTTGCTGGAAATTATTGAACAGAGAAACAAATATGGAATACCAGGAGCTATATTCCCAAAGATTGCTTTCCTCTCAGTCGTCCACTAGGTTCTGTATAAAATTA
Organism: Macrobrachium nipponense; assembly: GCF_015104395.2. Taxonomy (NCBI): domain Eukaryota; kingdom Metazoa; phylum Arthropoda; class Malacostraca; order Decapoda; family Palaemonidae; genus Macrobrachium; species Macrobrachium nipponense. Next base: position 64,724,178 of record NC_087219.1, read on the forward strand.
TGGAGCCCATCCTTAAGTTTCTCAGACAGAATGCCGAATTTTTTTTTTTTTTTTTTTTTTTCGTCCTGAGGTACTATTGAAATTAGCGAAGCTCATTCAGCGAATTTATGCAGTACATTAAGGAGACTAATTAGGAATGGCGTGTGGTACAAATTAGGAGCATCAACTTGCGTAATGAGGCTCCTGAGATGTCGTACCCACGGAAGAACAAATAGTGGTGAATTTGGGACCCGAAAAAAGAAGTAAGCTTCAGAGGTCCTTTGCAAATTACCTCAGAGATATATATAACAGCACAATCTGGCTACCCAGATGGTTTTTAAAAGGACAAACCATCATGCTTGCGTCAGCGAGACTAAATTAAAAGTACTAAACCAGATAATGATGATGAAACTATCCTACTGAGCAAATATAACAATATTAACAATACCCGTACCTTATAAAGATATGGGTAGAACATAGAAAAGTTAACAGAATCGCACGTAAAAAGTAATACTATAATATTGGATTTCTTTGGCAATAAATGACAACGATGAAAAGGAGGTAATGAATAGAACGACACCACGTTTTTTTATCATGCAAAATAACCAATACCATTCTGCACTATTTCTGGAGCCTCCTGAAGACTCTTAGCCGTCGCGCGACCCCCTCTACATATGAAAGAAGGCTTCCTCTATCTACAGAAAATTGACGAGGCTTTTAGAATTCATATCCTTTCTAAGAAGGCAGAAAGGCTTTTTTTAAGATATTCAGTAAACCTATGTCCCCTTGAATAGCAAGCTACAGTCCTCGATCTAGACAAGTGCTCTTAAATTGAACTCTTTTGCCTTTCGCCCACCTATGTATTAAACTATAAACTATAAACAATATGTGGTCTATTTGTATACTATTATACTTCATTGATTATATGAGCATATGGTTGAATGATTGATTTTTGCTTCATTGCTGATAGATTTTTTATAAGCATGCACTGTACTGTATTTCATGAAATAGATGTTCATAGAAACCAAATTTTAAGTTAAATCTCATTCAAATAGTTGCAACATTATACAGATTAAATTGATAGAAAATATTAAAAAAAGATATTAATTACTACAAAACTAAGTATAATTTTTACTATTAAATAATACAAATAGTTATGGATCATGACCACTTCTAAAATTATTACACATCCTTCTTAGGATTTATCAATCCATATTTATGTAGTGTTGCAAAACTAAAGACACTGACGGCAATAAAACCATTTGTATTATTTTTTTTCTTTTTGGTCATTGTTACGAATTTACTGTATGTTATAATAAGTATCAACGAAACGGTGGATTACAGCTAGTGGCCTTTTTGACTCAGTAGTACTCATCAGTGAAATGGGTGATACTGACTCTTTTGGCCAACTGACGGAAATATTTGGTGGTTACAAATATTCTTACCTTGAAAATCGCTTTATGCTCGGCGGCGGGATAATTCATGAACGATATTTAAAACAAAAATGACATATATTTTAAATTTTTGGCACGTTTTGGGATAATAATTAGAAAATATGTGGAAGAGGTGATAATGTTTTTGGCAATTTTGCAATAAATATCACAAATAAAAAAAAATAATAGGAACCATCTGGTAGCCCTGGTCTTCTGATTGTATCGTTTATAAGAAAATAACATTGGTTACATAATGGACAATTCCCTCTCCCTTAGAACTAAATTTTCACTAACTTGGATACTTAATTGGAGCCTTTACTATCTACGGATCTGACTGGTGGAATATTTTGTGAATTTCAGAAGACTAAACTAACTTGTTACATTAGATTTAATTGTGACGTATGGAATTATGGGAGAACTATTTTGCTAGCTATCAGGGTTATGACACACCTGAGCCTTATTATGCAGTTAAATACTAAATTTCTTAGTTCATTACCTCGTCACTCATGATTTCTTTTCAAAATGATGTATGTTTCATCTATGAAAGGTTCAGGATAAGATCCTACGTGTATCATTAATAAGGATAATTTGGAGAACTATCGTCAATATCTTGGCGAATCTTCAGTCTTGGAAATTAATATGTTGATTGTAGAGGTCAACCGATATGGGCAACATCAATTTCCTTTTGGTTGAAAGCACAAGTCATTTGAAACACTATAAACAGTCATTTGAGGCACTATAAACAGTCAACTTTTCATCGTGCAAAACCTTCATGAGCTTGCTCAATAATAATGATAATTAAATGAATAATAATAAAATATATATATATATATTATATTAATATTATATTATATATAAATTAATAATATTAATATAGTTTATATATATATATAATATTATATTATATATATATATTATATTATAAATATATATTATAATAATAATATATTATATTATATAACATCTAATTTTTATTTATTTTTAAATAAGAAATATATATAATATATATATATATGATATATATATAAATACTATATATATATATATATATATATATATATACATAAATATATATATAATACAATGTATAGGGATATATATATATATATATATCTATATATATATATATATATATATATTTAAATTTACATTCACATAGCTATATATATATAATGCATGTCGGGTTTTAATTTATTCCCCTTTAAGAGCCCGAAGAATATATATCTATAATTAATATATATTATATATATATCTATATATTATATATATATAGATATATATTTGAATGTGAGACAAGTAACTCAAGAGTTTGAAAATCATGTGTGTGTGTCCGCGTGTGTGCGGGACAGAGAGAGAGAGAGAGAGAGAGAGAGAGAGAGAGAGAGAGAGAGAGAAGAGAGAGAGAGAGAGAGAGATCGCAAAAAACATAAGTGAAATCACGCTTCAAAATCTTTTCCTACGATATTAAGATATTTTCAATATATTCATTGAAGGGGACTGATGGCATAATTAACAACCTAGATAAATATGAAACTGAGCATTTGTTTAGTATAGTAAAAGAAGTTTTGTGAGTACATTTCAATAAATCTAATTTAAAAGAGTTGTAGTGCTTTGGTTCTTTATTTATGGAATTTCTCCTATTTTATAATTTTTTTCATATATATTTAAAGCATATTATATCTACTTACAAAAGCCCATCAATAATTCCAATAAAATAAACAGTAAAGTCATAATATATATTAAAAAAAAAATTTCATCGTTAAGTTCAAATTTAAATCCATGATACAATAAATAACGCAGAAATATTAATTTCAAACAGGAAAAATATGCTATAAAACAGGCAAAATCCTGTACATTTTACTTTTTTCTGATATGTTGAAAGATGTAGATTTTGTAGTCATTTCAATATAGCTTAAATCTTGAAAACAAGGTTTCGAAAAAATCAAGTTCGAAGTTTCATGAAACTTTGGCAAAATTATATCTTATTTGAATGCATTATTTGCATATATAATATATACAAAGAACATATATACTGTTCCTTGTTAATTGTCTCGTTTAATTGTCTGCTAACTTTTATACAACTTATTTCATAACAAAATATTCAATTACTTTTCCCTTGATCAATGTGAAGGAATTTCCTGACCACCTACGAGGTATCTTACAATGATCGTTTTTTTAATATATCTGATGGACTATCCTCAAGAGGCCCATTCTCTATTTCTTATTGGCACTTAATTGAATACAGAGCTATGTGATCCAGTGCCAAATCTTGAGTGCCAACTAAAAACCACCAGGCAAATATATCCCATCACCACAATCTTTTTCTGATATCTTCTTCTTCCTGGGCTCTAAAACCGACTTGATTCTACTTTTCTTTAAATACTTTTTTCACTGGAATTCCTTCGAGGATCTCCTTCAGGATGGATGCTTTTAAATATCTTAGATTATGTTCTACTCATCTGCAGTGGATAGGTAGGGATTTGGGGGGCCATGAAACTTTTCGTTCACACACTTCGCCCAAAGTCTGGAATAAAATGCTTCGTTTCTGTTTTGTGTCTGGCTTCTCAATATTTTTTTTAACTGCACCCCCATCCCTATTAGTGAAGTATGATCCCTAGTCATCTATGTGCCATCAAAACTAACTTCTATACCCAGTATGCCATTTTTATCTCTTTTTACTCCTAACTCATATAATAGTAAATAAAACATTCGTTAGCTTTCCTCTGGCATTCGTCAAATTTGTTTTGTATTTTTCTTTTTATCGCTAACGAGTATCGGTCATACATGGATTGTGTTATCTCCTAAAAACCGAGGCTCGAGGCAAAGTTTGCAAACCACAAACTACGGATAATTTATTTTTCCCTAAATATCTCGGTAAACCCATAATTTTCTAAATCTTTTTTTTTTTTTTTTTTTGAAAAATAAAATTTTAACATTCAATACACAGGAATGTAAAAGACGAATCAAAGCCGACCATAGGATATCAGAAGGAGGAATATCACCACCACACGGACATTTCATCATTTTGGCAATATTTTTCATGTCTTCGTAAGAAAGAACAAATCGCTGATGTTCAGCCATACTTGGTTTATCGACTTTGTTGGCCAATAGTTGTTTGCGTCGATGTTTGTTTACAACTCTCCTCCCCACGTGGGTGAACAACTAATGTCAATTTCACTACGAGTTGTAACAGGAACAGATAAGGTGTCAAAATGTTGAGGACGAACCGTAACCACGTTAAGCACGTAACTTCATTTCAATCCACTGCGATCATCGGTCTGTCTCTGTCCGGGTTGTTTACCGACGATGGCCACCATGCAAGTAGCAGCTGCCGTATATTTATATACATTATTTAACGAAGATGAAGCGAAATAAAAGAAGATGGTGGCAATCAAGGTTATATACTAGAAGGGTAGAATACAGTGGTCGGGAATTACTCGCTGACATGAGATTCCAATAAGTTTCTGGCCACAGTAAAGTCTGTTCTTCGTAATAACTAATAAATTGAAGGACCTCTTCCTCACTCCATTCAGCCATGGTAGACATATACGTACTGACTGACCAAAACAAGGTACTCTACTATGGACGGCCTTGTTCATAGTCGGTGTTAACAAGTTCAGCAACCTCTGTTGTTACGCATGTAATACAGTTCCCGTCCACACATTGCGTAACGTTCAAAGAGACCTCCCTTTGATTCGGGGCCCAAAAACCGACAATTGTCGGGACGGAGGGCGAACGGAGCCTCGAACCTCGCGGGTTCGGGGTTCGGGTTCGAGGAACCGTCCACACTTGCGTTTTTGTTACAAGAATCGGTTACAATACAAGGTTCGGTTCGCACGTGTGTACCCACCAAGGTTTACTTAAGCTTTTTTCTACGGGTTTCCTTACGTCGATGGGCTAAATGACTCATACTTTTCCTAACCGGTGGCATTATGAACGTTTAGCATCAATAAAATGGCGGCTTTTGGATAAGAAACAATGCAGGTCACAGAAGCAACACAACTACATCCAAACCTTATGAAAGCCACGTGGGTACTACCGGGTATTACAGTGATTCTGTTTTTTCTTCACAACATTGGCTTTTAGCATTATTTCCATATGAAATTCATCTGAGTTTTTACATTATTAATGATTTAATGGTTAGAATGCGTATTTTCCGATGTAGAATTATTTTCCGTTACGTTAGAAAACTACACGTTACTAGCTTAACATAAAGTATTTTTGACGAAGAAAATTAGGGGATTTAAATAAAATTAATTTGTATGAATAAGCAGTATATGTTTTATAGCTTTATTTTCATAATAAAACATAAAAAGGTTGAGTGAAAAATTTTATTCCTCAGTGGTCTGAAAAGCCGCGGAGGGTTGCCAGATGTCACCAGAAAGCCACACTAATAAACGAAATTCATTCGTCCAACGGGGAACTGCATAATCTTCAGTATTGTCTACAGTGCACCATAGATGTACTGACGAGGTATGTAACCATTTATTTTCATATAATCAAGGATACACGAGGACATGGCGAGCGGATACACACAAACAAACAGACAAGCAGGCGAATGAGATCAATAGTGGCTGTGGTTTTAAATACCATGGGATGGAAATAGCGGTGAAGTGTTGCAGGTATTCAACAAGGACTTGCATATTGGCTTACAAACTGTTTCTCAGTCAATTTGGTATGCACATAGGAAACCCAAAACGACTGTACTGTCTCTTCTTTAGGGTTCTATTCCGATTAAAAAATACACAGTAATTGTTTATAATTATTCAACTGAATTCCAGCAAACTGGAAGTAATAACCAAAATATAAACGGTAATAGACAAATAAGATCAATTCATAATAACATTTTCCCATGGAATTCTTTATAATTGTCATATTTTCTTTCCATTGATAGAAGTTGTTTGGTAAATAAATTAATTAACGTTCTCTTTGCATATCTAGGTTACTTAGAGATGGACACATTAGGAAAAAGGAAACAAATGATGAGGGAATAGTGAGGGAATATTTCACGATGAATTTCCGTAGTAGTCAGGTAGAGCCTGAATGTTTAATCTGCCTATGCATTACATTTGAAATAAGTAGCCTGATATGGTCCTCATTAAATCAAACCAAGAAATGGGGTTCACTTGAAAAAAAAAAAAAAAAATGTAAAGTCCAACAAATACCGGGAAAATAATGGTTCTCTTATTCGTATGCAAGAGTTGTCTCTGGTTCTTTGAATGTAACTCAAGGCCTGTCCACACTAGGAACCATTGTTTACAATCAAAGGCTGCAAACAATGTTTGCAAACAGTTCACATACTGTATGCAAACAGTTTCCAAGCAGTTTCCAAACTTTTTTGCAAATAGCGTTTCCTGTCCAGACCTCAGTTGTTGGCAAGATGATTGCCGGAGCAGTAGCCTCTGTATTGTAATTGGCTTCGTTAATGCACTCGAGGAGGGATAAGAGAAAGAAAAGGAGATTGGTGAGGATGTTTTTTATTATCATTAATATATTTTTTTTAGCTGGCTGGCTATATATATATATATATAGATATATATATATATATATATATATATATATATATATATATATTATATATATATATATATATATATTGTTAGGAACTCTGTTATTCTGATGAGATATTAACAAAAAACACTTATTTTTTACTTTAAAATTTAAAATAATTTGTCCAGGCGTTTACTGGGACTTCCAACAAAATTGCTTTTACTACGATAGCTTGTAGGCTAAAGAGTAAAGTTTTACCAGCAATACAGACAATAAAATACACTTTAAGGGGGTAATTGAAAACGAACGTAAAAATTCAAATTTATTACAAGAAGTTACTTGCACACATCCTCGAATTATTGGCTGAGGGCACATTCACATACACTTACAACTACCATTCAGACTCACAGCTAACCTTCACTCAAATGATAGTTAGGGGGAAAGTGTCGAGGAAAAGGGAGAAAACAACTAACGCACAAAGTCAGTAATAAGTGAGAGATTAAAGAAAGAAAGAAATGTTTAACCTAACTGAACACAATATTTACGGAAATGTACCATTACATATATATATATGTTCCCACGGTACGGACAAAAACACAATCCCAGCACTGAAGCAGTTTAGTAAACGAGTGATAGTTTCGATGGCCCTCCGGCTTTAGTCGTCCCAGGACTCTATTGCTTAACCACAAGGAAATGAGTATATAATAATCGGAAGCTTACTCTTCTTCACGACCAAAAGGCCTCCTAACGACTCTCAGAAGATCTCGAGACAACGGCCGTTTGTTGAATGTTTCTAGAGTCGTCACCATAACTAGTCGAGAGGACTCAAGACGTAGACGATGACGATGGTCTCGGTACACTTGGAAGCACGAGAACGCAACCGCAGTCACAAAAGGGGGTCAGGTGTATGCATCCAAGGACATTGATGTAGCAGAGCAATGGTGCAAGGTGGTGATCGCCACACTGATCAACGGGCCGAAAAGCAATCTCTCCTCCATCCAGACGAAAAATATGTAAATCGCCTCTTAAACAGTCCAACGTGGCAGGAGACAGAAGATGAAACTACCGAAGCACTCATACATGAAAGTAAAGAGAACTTTTCATGGGCGGAGTACCAATTAGCAAATAACATTCAGTGGGGAAAGCGCAACAATACAAAACTCGAACCAAGAATTCGAGGCTCAAATGAACTGATAAAATATTGACAGCAATTAATAAACAAATGTTTACTTTAATGGAGCCACGAGATAAAATTTAAGTAGCTGATATTACAGCCCCCCACCAATAAGGAAAAAATATAATATTTTTTTTTTTAGAAAAAACTGAATTGTGAACTTACATTAATAATAAAAAAAATGGTAAACTTAAAGATAATTAATAGAGTACCAAAGCAAATTCTAAACTATTCCAAAAAAAAAGGTGAACATAATGAGACTAAGCATAATCTGAAATGAAAAATAATTAGACAATGCAAAAAAAAAAAAAAAAAAAAAAATATATATATATATATAGATATATATATATATATATATATATATATATATATATATATATATATATAATACATATATATATACAAAGTAAACACTAATGACCATTCACTCTCTCATAAACCCTAGACAAAGCATCAGGCACAATATTCTTTCTGCCGGCAATATGCTTAATAATAAGGTTGTACTCCTGGAGTACTAAACTCCATCTAAGTATTCGTAAGTTTTTGTTCTTAAACGGTTAATGAAAATTAATGGGTTGTGATCCATGTAAACTTCTATTTGGGAGAAGTGATTTGATAAATAAATGTTAAAATGATTTAGCGCTTTAATTAAAGCAAGGGCCTCCTTTTCTATTGTCGAACATTTCCTCTCCATTAATTACTTCGTAGCGAAACTGCGGTTTTCTCCAGGTTTAAACTTTTAGATAATTGTAGTTCATTTACTTTGTCCCAAGGGTTTCTTTATCCATCTGTCAAAGGACTTTAACTCCCTCTTTTCTTACTAGAAGTCTCCTGGGGCTATTGATGTTACGAATTTGTATAATGGTCACTCGGTCTTTATGGAACGGAAATATCAGCCAACAAAAATCATGCATCTGTTTTTTGTTTGAAGGAGGACATAAAGTTGAAAACTAGGACGCATAATAAAAAAATTATGCATAACTGTCCACACAGGATGGTTTTAGTGAAACCTGAGTAACTTGGTTAAGCAATTGTCACAGGACGTAAAGTCAGTCTTAATATTCTTTAATTTTTCAAAAATAATTTTTGAAGTTTTAGAAATTCATTTATCGAAATAGCCGCAGCTGCTGTCTTGTGGCAGAGCCAAGTTGTAACGAAAACATCACACAAAACAGCTATCTACACTGTTCAGAGATTCCTGGTGGTCACACGGCCCCACCCCCATATATTAGGGGGGTATCAACCGCACGGCAGCATCATATTTTCCAATTATCTCATTGTTAAATCTTTACCCTGTAAAACATAAAACAGCAGCCAGTTTTCTATACAAAATGATGTTTGTAGATTTAAATAAAAACTCTCTGGAAGGCACATTCCGAATCGCATTATCAACAATAATTTTCCCGAATTAAAGTGATTGTGTTATTGATAATTATCATGTAATATAAGAAAACATATATATGTATATATACTATATATATATATATATATATATATATATACTATATATATATATATATATATATATATATATATATATATATATATTATGTATTCTTGTTTTATTTATATAAGTATCATTACTAAGTATGATCGGGAGGCAATTAGATTCTTTGGGAGGCATTCCATGAGAGAAAGGATCATGCACAGGCTATATACTGGATGATAAACTAGTAACAATTTTATATATTCCAGTCTAATCAAAAGTTGTCTCCAATATACCTGAGACGACTGGGGGCTTTTTTATGTTTTCATATCAATTAAATTATGGTAAACGAAGATAATAATATATGCAATTTAAAATAAGGAAAAAGCTAGCCAGTTGAAAGTCCTCACCGCAATCAGTGTTTTCTTTTATGTATGATAGATTCTGTGTAGATTAAATAAGTGATGTTTACATCTGTTAAGAACGGTATCTTAATCTTTCACTTTAATAATGAATCATGCCTTATGAATTATATTTTTGCATAAAAGAAAAGCAAGTCTCAAATGACACTTCAAAGCCAATCTCCTAATTAGATTTCATGATATTGGCTGTCAGATCAAAAGAACTGATTCCTTTGAAACCAGATAACCATTGAAAATTCCAAATAAGTAAATAGGGTGTCAGTTAGCTGAATCAGTATTGTTGTTAAGTGTTTTGTGTGATTGATTTACATACCCGTATGGTAAGAGGAAAAATGAAATTGGATGTCTTTGGCTGCCTGGTTTTGCAACTGGAGGAAATATAATATCGTAGAATGATATAGAAATATTTGCATAATTTCAAAACTTGGCTATTTAGAATTATAGTCCAGAAAGAGAAATATGACAAGGACAAGTGAGATGATTACTTTGGATACAAAAATGAAAATGTTCGGTTTAGTTTTTCTGTAAATTTTCAAGTTTCAGGAAAAGCGAATGTAGACATAAAAATGAGGAATGAGCCTTATTCAAACACATGGGAATGTTAGGAACTACAGAGGAATCAGACAAGTAAAGTTTAACACGATGTAAAAACGAAACTGTATGAATTCATTATGGATGTTCACTTCAAGTATTATCCAAATTTTTAGACAGCAGTTGCGCTGGTTACCTATCTATCTATCTCTCTATATATCTATCGATCTACCTATCTATCTATCTATTTCACCACCAGTTACGACCCTAAAATAGCTACCGTAATAGTTATCTATCTATCTATCTATCTATCTATCTATCTATTTCACGACCAGTCAGGACCCTAAAATAGCAACTGTAATCACTGTCTATCTATTTGTCTGCCCATCTATCTATCTATCTATCTGTTTCAGGAAATGTAAACCTAAGTTAGCAGCACACAGTGTAATTTTCCCATTTATGTATCTATCTTCACATTTGCCCAATTTTGTATCCATTTATCTATCTACACTGTCTTTGAATTACTGAGTTAAGAAAAAACTCATCTATTACTGACTTGTGGAATTCGACTATTCAGTATTTATTTGAAATAGAAATTTACATTTTCATTCATTCAGTGAATGGATAATTTTTTTATTACCGACTTGGCTATAGTGAGTTTCGTCGAAATCCGTGAAATGTATTTGTAAAAAAATAATGCGGAAAAATTACAATAAAAAAATTACGTTGAATAAATAAGGAATGCCCAAACATAGCAGTTAACATGTGCTAATCTAAATGAGCGTAATTCCATAATCAAATTATTTTTCTAAAGAGTTTGTGTTTTTAATTAGCGTCATTGAATATTAAAATGATGTCCATGCACAGATTCACTTACTACAGTTCCAGATGTACGAATAAAACTTTCCAGTATAGTGAAACCAGTTATTATGAAAATATATGAAGGACTAAACTCATAGTGAGATGCGAGGACAAGTAATAGATAAAGCTAAAGGGATGAAGATAAATTACATTATGAATGGCCTTTGCTTAACTATTTTATTCTTCTTTTCTTATGAAGAACCAAACACGAAAGTTTTTGTTGTTACATGAAATGATTAAATTCAAAGTGAATGGAAGTAATGGACATTTTAGTAGAAAAAATATTATGATAAAGACAAAGTAGCAGTTAAGAGCCAATGTAAATCTTTAGTATCAAAAACTATTCAATATCAGTGAAACATTATCATTTATTATTTCTTTTTATTGATTTAGCAGTGTATTTATTGCTTTCAACATAGTCATTTTAAGCGCAGGAAAAGATGCTATGCGTCATTTATGATTTACGTTAACGTTTTTTTTAATTTCTAAATTGATAGTATATAAATTCTACTAATTTCAATGGTTATTTTCGCTTTGTTTGTGTTGCTTTTTATGCCCGAATCTTGGAAGTAAAGGCGATCTAGAAACTTGCTTATTTATATCAATATTTTTCGAATGTATTACATACCAATTACATTCAGGAAAAATTATGCCTATATGCTGTATGTCTATTGCATAATTCGTTGGTGTATAATAGGTGAGGCCACTGGTACTTGATCATGTAAAAAATAAGCCTTCATATACTGGTGTGAGAGAGAGAGAGAGAGAGAGGAGGAGAGAATAGGAGAGGGGAGGAAAGGGGGGAGAGGGGAGAGAGAGAGAGAGAGAGAGAGAGAGAGAGAGAGAGAGGAGAGAGAGAGAGAGAGACTAATTGTCTTCAAAGGGGTCTGGCTTCTAATATCACCTTACCGAAAATGGTACCAAGATGCTGTGGTAGCTAAGTACAGAATGTTATTATTAATATCTTCAGATACAGTATGACATATTAATTAAAATAGAAGAAAAAACTTATAATTATATTTACTAACTCTTCGGATTTTTGGCTACATTAAAAACCAAACTGATGTTTCCTATAAATGAAATAATGATATACTGATTTATAATGCTTGGCTATAAATGGACATGACGAATGGTAAGTTGATCAAGTGAACATTATCCCGCAAATCCAGTTGACGTTCTTTATGCTGTTTTTCTTATTTTTTCTTGTCAGTATTGTTAGGTTTCTTTAAAGAATTGTATTTAAGAAACTCATTACTGGTTAAATTCCAAGAGCTAATTTATTTGCTAGTTTATATTTGAATATATATTTGTCCTCTCTATTATTTGAATGGTTAAGAATTACACCATATACGAGAATTGTAAAATAAGTTAATTTTCCTTTACTAGATATTCCCAATGAGGCCATTGTTAATATCAGTATGGGCTCTATCATGATTGGCAAATGAGATCATTAGACTAACATCATTATAATGGCTTCAGTCGCGGATGATTTTACTGGTAATACAATTGATTAGTTCGGCAGGAAAGCGCAAATGAAAATGAGTATATTATAAGAATTAATAATTCAATTAGCACCTACGATCTCTGCCAAGGAATGAGCGGAATCCATGAGCTGCTAAATAAAAGTGGATTAATATTCCTTGAAATAAATTTTCCAGTAGTTTAATGTATTTAAACTCTGCAAACATGTAATACAAGATTTCAAAAATCCAATACATTTTGCGGTACAAAGTGAAACTGGTTATTATAAGGTCCATTTCTGGATAATGACTAGAATCTCCTCAGAGTATTTCACCACTTCTTAGAATATCCAGTCATTCAAGAATTTAAATTTTATCCTCAGTCTTTTAAACGTCATCATTGTTAGAGGAATTGTATTCAGTGAGAATGGATGATTTCAATGTTTCAGAAAACAGGCTGAAATAATTATAAGACCACTATTTTTGGGGTATTAAAAATCAATCTAATGGGAAATAGAATACATTTCAAGAAAATTATTTCTGGTATTCTGGTCTGTAATTTCATCGTCAGAAAAAATCAATAATCCTCTTCTGATTACCAACTTGAGGGTCACCTTTTTTTTCTTAGTCATAAGAAGACAATCTCATTTCTAGACTGGAACATATCTTCGACTTAAGAATATCTTTATTATAAGGTAAATATTATTTTTCCAGCTCACATTCTTTACTTGAATTATGATAAATGTTCTTTCCATTATTTATCTATATGAATTTGAAAGGTTTCAATAAATAGCATATGGTGGAGAGGGAGCTAAACAATTCCCAAGCTTATACCATTAGGAATTCTTTATTTATAAAATCTCCATTGAACCAAGAACTTCATTAGCGATGATTATAAAAGAAAATCGCATAATAGAACTGTTGGTGAAAAAACTATTTTTCTACTAGACATTTCTTTATACTTTTTTATTTATTGTCAATTAATTAGTTTAATGGAGCATGATACTATTATGGAAGAAAATGTACTTAGTTACAAACCAATAATGAATGGAAAATTGGGAGAATTGTAATTTATGTCCAGGAATGAGGCTTGCCATACAAACGGCATGATCAGACAACCCGTATGTATATATATATATTATATATATATATATATATATATATACATATATATAATATATATGTTATATAGATATGTATGTATGTTATATATATAATATATAGATATATATATATATATATATATATATATATTATATATATATATATATATATATATGTATGATATATATATATATTTATATAATATATATAATATATATATATATATATATAATAATATATACATACTATATATATATATATATATATATATATATATATATATATATGTATGTATATATATATATATAATATATATATCTATATATATATATATATATATATCATATATATATAATATTATAAATATGATTATAATCACTTTAGCACGTGATTCATTTATCACACATATCCACAGGTGAAAAATAAGAGACAGGGTGTAGGTCCTGACCGGTCAGGACCTACACCCTGTCTCTTATTTTTCACCTGTGGAAATGTTGTGGGCATAACAAATATATATATATATATATATATAAATATATATATATATATATATATATACTATATGTATATATATATATATATATATATATATATTTAATAATTGTATATATATATATATATATCTATATATATATATATATATATATATATATATATATATATACTATATTTTATATTATAATATATATATATATATATATATATATAGATATAAAAATAATATATATATTTGTATATATATATAGGATATTAGATATATATATATATATATTTATATATATATATAATTCTATGATATATATATATATAATATCATTATATTATATATAATATATATATATATAATATATTATATATTATATATATATATATATATATATATATATATATATGACACCATGTTTAATTAAGAGGAGAGAGTTCCTAACTAGTAACTCGTTGTACCTTCGATGTTACCATTGCTTACTCTCTCTGTATAGCTGAAATTATTCATTGCATGTAAGTTCTAATTCAAACTGTTGAGATAAAAAAAATAGTCTTTATTTTCCCTAAAACAGCTAACATGGAAGTGAAATAAAATAAATATCAAATCCCAACACCATGAGATACCATTACTGTTATGCATAATCACATTGAATAGAACTATCACTAATTATTCTCACTGTCAAATAAACCCATCAGTCTTTCTCAAATAAATGTCTAGAGAATTCATTTTCGGTAGTGACAAACTGAGTCCATCTGCAAAAGAAATCACTATTATCAAAAATGGTAATATTAAAGTTCATCAATAATGTTAAGTGTCACACCACAATTCACATCTCAAAGCATCTGAAATAAATGTCACTGTTCTAAAAGTTCTTTATCTCAGCGCTCTAACTTAATTGATGGACCTTCTGGCGCCTTCATTTAGCTTGCGATCAACACTAAAAGTTCTTGTCTAATGATCCCATGAATCATCAATTAGGAGGTTATATTCTATTCATTTGCTCTAACAGACGTATGAACTTATGCATGCTAGTGACGTATGAATGCACATACGCTAGCCTATTCATGATTCCGAAGTGCGTGCGTTTTTCCGTGTCTCATGTACACATCCTATTTAGCACACACACTGATGTACTCACTTTTTCTGATATTGTTATCATATGATTGATTCAATCCATGCCATCTTCGTGCTTGCGATCTCGCCATTGCAGCCATTGGTCTCTTGTGTTCCAATGTTTTTAAACTTTTTCAATAAAATTGACACTGCACTGTTTTTCGCAATCCAAATCTTGTTCATTTCACTCATTATCGACCTGATTTCCACTCATTGCATACAAGTGCCTTTAACATGGCTTGGTCACCATCTGTACTAGACCCAACTACTGGTATATAGTTTATAATGTCTTTTATCTTAACCTGCCACATGATTTAGGGCCACTTCCACTGGTAGGGTCCTCCTGCCCCATTAGCTTAATCCGAACACATTATGACCATCATTATCATCACCATAATGGTAATCACTGGAACTGTGTGGTGTTCTGCAAAGAAAAAATCGCCCTCTCCGTTATTCTCTAGTTGCTGAACCGTATTTGTCCCTAATGTAGGCGGAACTATAACCGCCTCGTGGTACACCTATAGGCATTTCATAAACACCCATGTTGATGAATTGCAGATCCGTTGTCTTCAAATGGAGGAACCGTAACTGCCTCCTATGATGCTGAACTTGAAATATTCCGTGACTCCCATGCAAGTGCTTCCTGCACCCTCCTCGTAGAAGTATCATAGATCCCTGGTTTGCCCCAGGAACTATCCTAAGATGACTGTACACGAGCCATCGAAGATTTTCGGTCCTTGTAGTAGTAGTGACCCGTAACCATGGTGAAGACCAAACATTTGGCACAGTAGATCTTAAGTTATTTTCGTTTGTCACCACGCGGTATGAGCTTGGGAATTATCTTAAGTCTTCGCATGTATGTGTTTTGTCATGAACAGGTTCTAACTGACCCCTTGACAAGTCCATGTATTACTAGAAATAAATTCCTACTTTTAACACACGAATCTGTCATGAACTAACATGCCTAACTTCATAGTCACTTACTAAAGACTGAACTTCTTCACTAAATAGCATGGGCTTTACCCAATGACCCCCTTTTTTAGAATTACTGGGAGAACGTTTATCTAACTGGTCACTCACAATTAACCCCTTAACTGCCAAGTACACCAACAGAACCCCATAATGTTTAAAAAACTAACCTCCATCAAAATATAATGTTTGACTCTCATTTCTATGACATGTATCTCAAGATAAATTCTACCTCCTCTCCACAATAATATGTCATCCCGAAGAAAACTTATGTGAACAAAAAACCATTTGCACCACTGAATTCCAGTTATAGATTCCCCCCAATAAAAATTAATAATTCAACTCTTTCCTCACATTACCAAATGTAGTGTTTATCACACACAAATTACCATCACAACAATTCCGTACTTTTCATGAATGACTCCTTGAAATTCCTCACAATGGAACGTCATCATCTAGAATTCTGGAAAGAAGTAAAAACCTCTGAGTATACAACTCCAAAAGAAAATATCAACAATTGGTCTCATCCAAGACACCACAACATTATAAGCATCAAACAAACTGTTTATTCAAAACATCCCCAAATAGATACAAACCCCTGCCTAGTTAGCCTTACAAACTCACCATTAACCTCAAATGAACCCCAAATCCTCGTTAATCGTCACTGGGAAATCCTCAATAAATCCTCACTGATACCACGTAACCTCATTAATCCTCAAATATCCTCAAGAGATCATCTCGGACTCCATAGAATCACATTAATCCTCAAAAATCCTCAAGAAATCCTCACTAATATACAGAACCTCATTAATCCTTAAAAATCCTCAAGAAATCATAAGTGATACCACATAACCTCAGTAATCCTCAAAATGTCCTTAAGAAAACCTCATGTCATCACTGGTACCCAAAAATGTCCAACACCAATATATAACCACTAATGTGAAATACACCGCCTCAGGCTAAAAACCAAGCCATTTAAACACCACCAAACATACCTCAAAGGAAAGCACTTGTGATACCGCCAAATATATGAAACACCATAAAACATGCCTCGACAGGATATAACCTCATAGAACCACAATCCACGAATTATCAACCATAGACCGCCATATTACACCACTTCACCAGAAAATATCAACCATATACCGCCAGAATAACAATGGTAAATAAAACCTCATAGAATACACTGCCTCACCAGAAAACAGTAAAAATACAATGGACCAGTACCACCGCAAGAGTTATAATGGACAAGGAGCCACAGTCACTACCCCATTGGGTCATAGAACTACAGATCACCAGCGCAAATTATCATAAAAAATCACCAACTAATGTTATCACCACCAGAAATCACCACCGAGAGTCATTACCACCAGAAATCGCCAAAATCATAACTACCACGGAATTTTCCACACATATTTCAACGAAATTATTCCATTATTCCAACACAATTACCCCAGATTTTTACGCTGAATCGCTGTAGTTGCACATAATAAGAAAATAGTAAAAGAAGAAAAGAAAAAAATTTAAATACGACTGATTAACTAAAATATAAAACTTATACAGGTCTGTGTATTTCACATTTCACCATCCATTTGCAAAATATAGAGAGAAAAATAATGTAACTATGCAATGCCACCTTTTTATCATTTTTCATCGTCTTAATCTTTGATATTTGTGTCAATTTAGACCCACATGTCCTTTCATCTAAGACTACAAATCCGTTTCCTCTCTTTTCTTCAATAACTCTAAAAGGACCCTCAACTTTGGACCTAACTTACAATTTAATTCATTTCTCACATTAATTTTCAGGAATACATTATCTCCAATAGCAACTTTAACATCTAATTATTTTCTGTTGCTTTTTTCCACCATTTCTCTGGACTTAGCCTCGAGATTACAGCTGAGACAAGCGTGTCTCTCCTTTGTAGTAGAGATTAATTCCTTGATTGTATCCTCTTCATGATAAGGTACAGGCAGTAAACCAAATGTGCCTTGCACCTGGCAACCAAATAATGCTTCGAATGGAGACATTTTAATAGAATTACTGACCATAGTATTAATGTTATGCCTAACTGTATGTATATATCTGACCCAGTTCCTATAATTTCCTTCTATCTTCCTGAGAGCTTTGAGCACTTTCCTTTTTGCTCGTTCACATAACCCATTAGCTTCAGGTCTGTATGGAATAATTGTTGCTTTCTGTATCCCCATAACTTCTGCCAGACATTCTAAGGTCCTGTTACCAAATTCTCAACCATTATCAGTCAGCAAAACTTCGGGCAAGCAATATCTGCTGATGACTTCATTGAAAAATGCCACAGCCACTTCATCACTTGTTTTGTTCTTAAGTGGAAAGATTTCCACTGCTCTTGTCAGTTCATCTTTTACTACCAATAGATTCACAAGAATTCCACCAGATATCTATGTGTACCCTCTGAAAAGGCGTACTTGGTATCGGATATGACCCTAATTTGCAAGATGTTGCCCTTGCAGGATTGCAAGTGTTGCTCACTGTACACTTTTTTACAAACTTTTCCACATCTTCCACATATACTTCCAAATATACTTATTACACTCTCATTATACATCTTTTCTACCCCATATGTGGACTACCAAACTTGCAATGTACTATATCTGTGTCGCTTCCCCTTTACTTTCACTTGTCCTTAATTTATATCTAATTTTCCCGACCAACGGACTACCCTCTTATTTTAAGCCTGAAAAAGGCAACTTATAAAATTTCCTGACTAATTTACCTCTGAGGAATACTTTTGTGTCTGCCAAAATTTCATCCTCACCTAGCCTTTGCTCTATGAGACTGATATCCCATTGTAAAGTATCACTAGTAACAACACCAACTTGGAAACATTCTGTATCATGAAAACTTCTACTAAAGGCATCTTCTATCACGTTGTGTCTGCCCTCTATGTATTTGAGCTTTGCATCAAAATCTCTGATGGTTAGGAACCATTGGGCTCTTTTGGGCAACAGATCTGGTTTATTAAATAGATCAATAATGGCTTGTGTTCTGTAAGAACTTCCACTATATTCCCTATTAGCAACATTTTAAAATGAACCAAGCTTGATACTACTGCAAAGGCCTCCTTATCTTCGGTAGCTATTAACCTTTCAAAGCTTTCCATTGTCTTAAATTTCGTGTTGTAATAACCTATTGAATGGAGTTTTCCTTCAAATTTTTGCATATGGCAAGCACCTTTACCATCTTGACTGGCATAAGTCACTAGCCTGAAAGGTTCACTGAAATCCGGAAATTTCAGAACTGGTGGATTCATTAATGCGTTCTTAACTTTCTGAAAAGCTACCTGTTGTGGTTCTCCCCAATAAAATTGAATATCCTCTCATAACACATCTGTTAACAGAGCTGCCATGATAGAAACCCTTTCACATATCTTCGGAAGAACACTGCCACCCCCAGGAATGACCTGATTTGCTTCTTTGTCTTAGAGAAAAGAAAATTTGCAATTACTTTGACTTTATTGTCATTTACTCTAGCTCCTTCTTTAGATATGACGAGACCTAAATATGCAATTTGCTTCTTCAAGAAGTCACACTTCGCTAACTTAATTTTCAATCCTGCTAACCTAAGTCTCCTAAGAACTTTCTTAAGCACTTCCATGTGATGCTTGATCGAGTCTGTTGTAATCAATATCATCCATGTCTACAAAAACAATTTTGCTTAATAGCCTGGGCAAAACTGTGTTCACTAAACTTGTAAAAGCCAAAGAACTACCTGACAAAACAAAAGGCATCCACATAAACTAAAAATGCCCATTGGTGAATGACAACGCAGTCAGACTAAGGCTTTCTTCACTAAGAGGGACCTGCAAAAATCCCTGCATAAGGTCTATTGAAGAATATATTCTACCTCCCACACTTTCTACAAAAAGGTTTAAATAATGGACAGGAATTGTTTTTTCATTAAGATGGCAGAAATCTACGCATACCCTGACAGAGCTGTCCTTCTTAGGCACTGCCAACCAGGGAAAGTTGTACAGGGAGACACTGGGCCTAATAATTCCTTCCTCTTCCAATTTCTTGACCTCTTTCTCTATCTGTTCTCTGATTTTGTAGGGTATGCGGTATGCAGGAATAAAGATGGGTTTTGTCCTTTCTTCTAGATTCACCTTATGTTCTAAAACCTTAGTCAATCCTAATTTATCCCCTTTTAAAGCCACTATATCCCCAAATTCGATGAAAACCTCGCCTACAGCCTCTATTTGCTCCTTGTAGTCTAAGTGATCTCTAAAGATTTTCTTCCTTTTCTGCATTTCTGGCTCTGAAAATTCAGTTTTCCCCTCTACAATAGCCGCTGAGCCACTATCACTACTCCAATTTTGGAGGTCTACCACATATGTATTCTTTTGATATTTCTTAACTGTATCATTACAATTCAACAATTCTATCCAAAAATCCCTTGTATTTTATACTTTGTTCACTGATACGATTGTAATGACACCTTTTAATTTATCGCTACCCTCAGTTATACATACCTCTTTAGGCCTTTTCAATTCCCTCAGCTTGGTTTCTTAGTATATTCCTTGTACTTGGATTTTGAATAACATTCTCTGATAAAATACCTTTTTAAACATAGTACCCTCATGTTCCATATCCCAATGTTCGTATCAGTATTACCACTGTTATTGCCCATACCACCATTATTAATGCCGCCACATATCACCAGTATTCCCATTATAACCACTACCATGATCACAAATATCTATTAACATCGCTGTGATCACAAATATCACCATTTACACTGCCGTGATCACAAATATCACCATCAGCACTGCCATAATCACAAATATCATTAAAACCAATGTCCCCAATATTAACCTCAGTATCCTCATTTTCCTCAGTGCCATGTATATCCACATATGGAATAAAAACACCCGGCATCCCAACCGTTATGCCACTAACACTTATATGGAACGATGTCCTGTATATCCTACATGCAGGATGGTCCAGCAATAGTCTGTTACCCAATGCAACCCCTTTTATCACCAAAAATGGTTCTATCAACACTCTATCACCCAGAGCAAAATGCACTCTTATAAAACCTAATGTATTCAATCTATGGGCTTGCACATCACAAACCGTCTCCGTTGAGTGTTTCAAAGGGTATTGGGAAAACATGGACTATTATAAATTATCGTCCATTAAATTCACCGAGGCTCCTGTATCAATAAAAACTGATATCTTCCTAATACCCATTAATCCATGTACAATTTGCCTGGGCATTTACAAATCATCTGTACCCTTTTTGTTGGTTGGCTTTCCAAAAAATTTGCCGATCTCTTTTTCCCTTTAAGTAACCTACTTGGAGATTTCTCATATTATAACTGCAAGATTTCTGAGGTGTGGGTCTTGCATCTCTTCATTTCTGAGACGGACAAGACTGCCAAAAGTGATCTACACTTTTGTATATTCCACAATATTTGGCATCCTACCTTCTTTGTGTGCCCTGGTTTATTACAACTGAAACAATGCAACTGTTGCCCTTGATCCATAGGTCCTCACTTATATTCCACTATTGCACACAAACGGGGAGAAAGAAAATTTGAATCCCTTTGCGTTGTATTTCTAAAACTGGTCCCATTAAAAGTTGTACAATCCATCATGGAACATTTAGACGTGTTTCTGAATTTGGGAATAAATCAGTTCCTCATCTGATGTAGGTTCAATCTTTTCATCAAAGCTATCCACAATGGCATCTGGGACGTCATGTAGAAGCTGGGAAAAATGAATGAGTTTCTGAAGGTTGGTAAGTGAGATATTATTACCACTAACCCATGTGGAATTTTTCAATTTCTGTATCCATTCTCCCACTGAGTCAAAAAGCTGAGAGCTATGCTCAACTATGGGTTTCTAACCTTTTCTAATCTTGTAGAAACCTCTTAGGTCCCTCACCATATCTCCGTGTTCCTTTGTTCCATAGGCTGCCCTCAGAAATTCTTGTAATTCAGTCCATGACCGGCAATTTGTGGACTGGAAACTATAGCAACGACTTGCTAAATCACCTCCATTGAAATCCATCCAGGCCGTTATCTCTGTGAATGCCTCTGCATCACTTGGAATTCCCTTAGCCTCTAGGAAATTATTAATACCTTCGATAAAAATCTGCACTAGCTGGGACAGAATGCCATCAGCAATGCCGCAAAAAGGGCTAAACCCTGATGTAACGTTTGTTACTTTATGCAACAAAATCTT
Source organism: Macrobrachium nipponense (assembly GCF_015104395.2). Classification (NCBI taxonomy): domain Eukaryota; kingdom Metazoa; phylum Arthropoda; class Malacostraca; order Decapoda; family Palaemonidae; genus Macrobrachium; species Macrobrachium nipponense. The sequence goes on from NC_087219.1 coordinate 64,746,855, forward strand.
ATCACTGTTACTTGCTTTGTTCATTTTGTCCTTCTTAGAAAACTCTTAACGTTTATCCAGTTTTCCCTCTCAAACCACCAACACAAAGAAAAATGTATCAATCAAAAAAAAAAAAAAAAAAACATGTACCAATCCCCAACACTATATATTTCTCAGGTAAATATCTCTCAATTCTATGGGAGGAAACTCACTCTTTCCATATGAAGGTCGCGGTCAAGTTTAAATAGCTGACCGAATGTTAGTCATGGGTGTAGCAAAAGTAAGACAAAGAGAAAAATAATAAGTGGAAGATGTGTCTGTTTCTCTTCTTTTTGCTGCCCGAAAGTTCTACTGACTCGCGGTCCCGGATGCTAACTCAACATTAGCTAACACCAACCCACTATTTGTATGCATCCACAAACTCTCACATGCAAAAATGAAACATGTCGGGCTGTATATTATTATGCATGGCAATTAAGAGCAAACTACTACTGTCCTTTCAATCCTGCAGAAAAATAGAAAATAAAAATTAAATATGCCAGTGTGAAAATTGTTAACACAAAAAAATGAAAGGGGATATTGAAAACTTATGTCATCATTAAGGGACAGTATACTAACCACGTCGAAGTGTTCTATTCCCTGCATTAACGTGTATATATTTTTACTTACACATGCAACCCCCTCGTAATTATTACACTGATAATCAATGTGAGATAGCCACCACGCATTTATCAAACACGTCATGTTCACACACTCTGTACTATGCTACTGTTTTAGGAGGCTGGCCCTTTGACCACCCTAATTCCACTCACTTCAAAACACCTTTGTCAGCAATAGAGGGACTGCTGCCAAAGATAACTAACTATATTCCCTTTCTTCTGACGTCAAACTGATCCCTTAACTCTGATGTAATCTAGTCTCTCCAGAAACGTAACCCATAGGCCTGATTGCCCTTCCCGACTGCCACCAACTGTTACGAGGGTCAAAATGACCCCGTTTAACTAAAAGGAGAGAATTCCTAACTAGTAACTCGACCTACCGTCGATGTTATGTTCCCAATGCCTGCTCTGTCTGCGTAGTTGAAATTATTCATTGATTCTAGGTTCTAATTCAAACTCTTGAGATACAATAAAAGAAAAATCTTTATTTCCCCCAAAATAACTAAAATGAAAATGAAATCAAATGAATAAAAAATCCCAACACCATGAGACACCATAACTGTTATGCATCATCATACTGAACTGGACTATCACCATTTACTCTCACTGTCAAATAAACCCATCAGTCTTTCTCAAATAAATGTCTAGAGAATTCATTTTCGGTAGTGACAAACCGAGTCCATCTGCAAAAGAAATCACAATTATCATAAATGGTAATATTAAAGTTCATCAATAATGATAAGTGTCACAGCACAATTCACCTCT
>NC_087219.1:64753257-64763257 GCF_015104395.2 Macrobrachium nipponense
TTCATGGCACTTAAAACGTTATCTGTAATACTCACAATGTCAGTGGAAAAGTGCCACTACTAACCTACGGGATCACGTAAGTACATGAAAGTATAAGTCGAGAACTTGAAATTTCCAATACACTGTAACACTTTACAGTGGAGCACTGTAAAGGCCCCGTCCCACCAAACTAGTTATTAAAACGTCTTACCACGTCCTAAAAAAAGAAAGAAAGAAAAAAAAATGGTCGGGGTAGATCATGTAATTTAGGTCTAATAATGCCTAAAATACAATCCTAGTACGTTCATAAAAAGTTCTCAATGCGTCCATCTCGTCTGCATACCGTCCGCAGTCCGTTCGTATCAGGTTCCGATCGTACATACTTAGGTGCCCGATCAGTGGCCACCGTTTCCAAGCAATCCAAGCCCGTTCGTAGCCAGTTTAGATCCGTTCGTAACTAGTTCTACTCTGTTCCCAGTAGGTTCAAACCTAATCTTACTAGTTCGTAACTCAACCTTCTAGTTCACAGACAGTTCATATCGTTCTGAGTACGTCCTCATCTCGTGCCTAGTTCGTTTGGAACGTTATTGCAATTAAGTTCCGGTCTGATGGCTATAGAAATAAAGCGCGTTTTTGTCAGTTATCGTTCCCGCCTCTGATATTCCTTTTCATACATATTCAAGGCCAAAACATAGTAGAACTGTGTTCTATTATATAGGTCAGGGTATGGTAGGTTAGGTTTCATGGTGAAATAATAGTTTCCCCCAAAAGTACCATACAACAAAAACGTCTTATAATTGTGTAAAGTAGTGATCCGTTAAAACAAAAATAATAATTTAAAAAAAGCTCCCAATAACTACTTTATAATTGCATAAACTAGAGAATATTAGAAAAAGAAAAAAAAAACATTAGTGACCAACACAGAAATTTTACCAAAGTTATTAGATTATGGCTAGTTCTGAGCGTACTTGATGCAAAAAGGGGTTAGTGGGGTTGCCCTAGTTGAACAATTAACAAATGAGTCCAAAATATTTCAAAACACACCAGAAACCACAGGAAAAAGCAATTTCTACTGCTAATTGGGTAAACAGTATTCTACTATACTTTTACCAAATTCTCATAGATTCCTCCAAAACACCAAAAATACCTTTCCTAATAGGTTGTAACTTGGGGATGGTTACATTTTGTTCTACAGCTAGCCTAGGCCTAAATCGAAAAGATACATTGAAACAAAAAGCTCAATACATTTCACTGGACAGGAGGGATCTCCTAGGATTTTGCTACTTTAGTCGAGATGGTTTCAATGGCTGAGGTGGCTTCCACTTCACAGGAGTTAATTTCGAGACATTGAGTGGAACCCTGGGGGTTCGAGACATCGAGAAGAGAACCCCAACGGTCTAGACATCGAGAAGAGAACCCCAATGGTCGAGACATCAAGAGGGATGCCAATGATTGACACATCCGAGAGAGAATTCGGTGAAGTAGGTGCTCTTCCATTGCAGTAATCGTTGTCAACCCCAGGGATTCAAACGAAACATCTTCCTCCACCTGCACAGATACAACCTTGTTACTTTCTGGATAAGCTGCCGAAGGAATATCAGAATTATTATTTATACATGATGAATGAAAGGCTGTCAAATCACAAGCAATACATGGAGTAGTTCCTCGCTGGAAGAGTGGTTTTCGCACTCGGCTGCCAATCCGGTGGTCCGAAGTTCGATTCCCGGTTCTGCCAACTCGGAGTCAGAGGAATTTATTTCTGGCGATCGAAATTCATTTCTCGATCTAATGTGGTTCGGATCCCACAATAAGCTGTAAGTCCCGTTGCTAGGTGACCAATTGCTTCCTAGCCACGAAAAAATATCTAATCCTTCGGCCCAGCCCTGGGAGAGCTGTTAATCAGCACAGTTGTCTGATAAAACTAAGTTATACTTAACTTAATACATGGAGTACACTTGAAGACTTATTTAAAGGATAAAATACTATGTTCTACTGTTATTATAGTAACACTGCAACAACTGTTCACGTGACATGTTTTGACTATATCGTGCAAAGTATTTGTGGATACTTTTAGTCAAGAAGGATAAACCAATTTCCACTGAAAATTCGGGAACTGTGTTCTACTATATGGGTCAGGGTATGGTACGTTAGGTTTCATGGCGAAATACTAGTTTCCCCCAAAAGTGCCATAAAACAAAAGCGTCTTATAATTGTGTAAAGTGGTGATCCGTCAAAACAAGAAATAATAATAAAAAAAATGAGAAAAATACTTCATAATTGCACAAACTAATGAATCGCAAAAAAAAAAAAAAAAAAAAACATTAGTGACCAACACGGAAATTTTACCAAAGTTAGGTAATTTATAGTTAGTTCTAGTCGTTCTAGAAGCAAATCTAGGGTAGAGGATTAAACGGCTAGGTCCATGACGTCACAATAACTACAGGCAGGCTACTTAACCTATTTCAATCCTGCCTTTACTTCTCTTTTTTTTTTTCTAATACTCTAAACCATTGATAATTCAGATGAAGGTTTTTCATTTTACGATGTTAAAATGAATAATCATAGGAGAGAACATTAGAACATTTTCGCCAAATAACGTTGAAATTATAGAAAACTTATCTTTGCTCTCTTCTTTTTTTCCGTTATGAAAAACCATTATCCGCTTCTTCAGAAATAATAGTCAGAAAAAAACAATATTTTTTATTTATATATATATATAGATATATATATAGATGATAGATATATATAATATATATATATATATATATATATATATATATATATATATATATATATATATATATATATATATATATATTATTAAATAATCCTGAGGGAGTTCTAAAGACCATTGTAAACAAAAATATAGATATATTTCTAGAATAATACACATTCACCAAATCTCCATAAAATCACATATCGCACAAATTTTAACATCATGTTGCTCTATGTCGTTAACTTTTTCATCTTATTCGCCGCTTTTCTGGAACTACTAATGTGTCTGTTCAAATCTGGAATTCCTAAACTGTGCAGCATCTATCAAAATATTTCGAGTACTAAATTTGTTTGGATGTTACTGCTAATTACCTCCGCTAATTTAATGATCACTCCTTTTACTGCTGTTAAAACATTTTTCTCCCCAGGGTGAGAATCAAACATCCATGCACTTCAAATGACCAAGAAACACTAGATTTCATTAGTTTCCCCTCTCTAAAGCTTATGACACCAATCCTTGTGTCATTTCCCTTTATTACTTTTGCTCCTAAATGTTCCAATTGTGGAAACTTGCGAGCAATGAACCCGCCAACATATCGCAAACCCTATTCTTCTCTTTCTATGGCATCTTCCCATGTTTGTTCTTCAACTTCCAGGTCTTTAAAGTCATGACTTTGATCATCCTTAATGAATTCTGGTAAGCAATACAGAATTCCTGATAAATTGGGTTTGTTCTGAAGAGAATTTCCTTCGTCCTGTCAGGGACGTGGGAAAATGAGATGGGTGTTACATTTTCACTGTTGCAGTTTTAAACGTTGCTCCTTGAGCTCAGAAGTTTGTTGTCTTTTCCTGAATAAGTGGGCTCTGAGACGATGTTTAAATGCAACTGGTGATGGGTGCTGATCGTACGCTCCCATAAAAATTATGCAACCAAAAAAGTGCCCCAACCCAACCTCATTTAGTATGTAATTTAGAGTATACGTTATGCCAAGTTTTTATTTTACAATTTTCAGCAAGTTAGACAAAGGATAGAGCACTGTACTTTTCATTACTTTCATTTCTCTTGCGGTTTTACTCATGTCTTCAAAGATTTTGACCTGCGTTTACAGGTTTAGTCCCGTAAGCATATCTTGATAATTTGCTATCTGTTGGCAGTCGAGAATAAAACAAATCAAACCATCTATCAACAAGCCGAATGAAATGGCATGTAATTTTCCAGTTCTCTTCAAATTTCCTTGGTTGCCGAAGTGATCAATAGATTTATAGGTACTTTTGGACAGCAGTTGCAACGCAAATTTGACTCTCATTCGTTGCATACCTATAATAACATTGATATGCTTTTCGGAAAGTTTATAAGCTGTCCGAAGATCACAATACTCCTCTTTATTAGCTCTCTAACTGGACCATTGTGAGCGTACGTACTACGTACCATCAGGCAATATGAATTCATGGTCAAGAAAGTTATCTATAAAAAAAGCTTAACTAGGTGTGGAGTATATCTGCAAAAGCATGTATATTTCTGATATTGTCCATTGGTTTCATATAGGACCTTCGCCGTGGCAGCCTAACGAGGTTGAGTTGACGTCACGCTCTCGACCTCCGCAGAGGAGGCTTATCTTGGATCAGCGCTGACATGACCTCCTATACTCTCTAGACCTTGATGATGGCTACCTCTTCGTTTCCAATAATTTTCACCCTACCTTCACCTTCATCTTCGCCACTAAAAGCTGCTTCCCGGCACAATAATGCCCTTTTAGTCGCTAAGAGTTTCTTCGACGAAGATTTTTGATTAAAAATACGGTCCTAAATCCCGCCCCCGGATAACAATTTGTATACGGAGCTTTTCTCTGCCTATTATTTTGATCGTTATTTTTAGCAGTCACATATGTGATGAACAATACTTCAGAAGACTGGGTTTGTTCCTTTCTTCAATGGCCTTTTAGGATGAGAAACCTTATTTCTGCCCTTTGATTACTTCGATAGTCTGTTTTTTGGAACTGAAATATCCGCAGACAGTATAATTGAAGAAGATGCGTCGTGACTGGAGCGAGCTCATGTTTCTTACCACACATTAAAGCAGTGGTTCTTAACGTGGGGGGCATCAGCAATTTCCAGGGGAGGCGCGAGCCCTAGTGAAAAAGGAAAAAGAACTAATTATATTCGTTATTCCTTAACAACAGTGAGGAACTAATATTCAGAAGTCTATAAAAAAGGCAAAAGTATCGCCTTATAACGTTACTTTCAATAGACTACTACTCTAGTTGGACTCATTGGGCAAACCAGATTTTGTCATTATTGACCTCCCTCCCTATCCCTTGAAACCCCTTTGCTTTGCTTTTATTTTCCTTAAATCTAGGAGGGAAGTTTACACTAAGATGCAAAGGGGTCGTGAAGGAAATGACCAACTAACAGAGGGGCATGGTAATAAAAAGATTAAGAACCACTGAATTAAAGGCTTCCATTAAAAAAAGTTATCATTTTTGGGAATTCATCACTCTATTTGTGTCCATTCTATGCTTTGGACTTCCGATTCAATAAGGTATATAATTATCAGACCCATAAACTAATGAAGGAAAATTCCGAGTAGCAAAACAACATAAAATTCTAAGCAGCGGAAACAAAACATTCAAGAAATCAATTGAATGAACGGATAACCATACGTCAGTAAAGGGAAATAAATCATATAATGGAAAAGGCAACGAACATTAAATGCATCTAAAAAGACGAGAACTGAAATACGGGAAACCATAAATAGACGAAAACAGTCAAATAAGGAAATGAAAAATGTTTTCGTTCCTTTGGCTGAAATAAAATAGCGTGATGTGAATTCAACACAAACAATGGGAGAATTTTATTGTTCCCCGAAATAAAAGGGATTGAATTGTTCCGTTCCATTAAAGTAATTAAATCAATAACAACCATTGTTAAATCCTTTGTTTTACAGACGGAAGGTGCAAGGCGTCTGTATACGTTTTAATGTATCCATGTGTATGAGTGTATACGCGTGTAAAAGAAAGAGAGAGAGAGAGAGAGAGAGAGAGAGAGAGAGAGAGAGAGATTTGGTGAAAGTGTATATTTAGAAAGCAATACAGAAATAGCGAAAGAGGAATGTGTTTGTGTGTGTGTGTGTGCGTGGGAGAGAGAGAGAGAGAGAGAGATTCTCGAAGTCAGAATCCTCTAAATATTAAACAGAATGTGCCACAGGGAGACTTGCCTGCCGAAAAAGAAAAATTTGGGAAGATCAAAGAAGGGAAAAGGATTAGAGGCAGAGAGGCGTGGTGGGCGGGAAACAATAAAAAGGGAAGCAGTGGAAGGAAGAAGTTTTACCTCTTGCCTTCAGCTGTGTTACTTATCTTTTTTACTTATTTATTATTTTTTTTTTTGCAGGAGAAAAAATAACATAGTCCTCAATGGTAAATTGGTCTATTCCCTAGAGGGAACTAAGAAGGAAAATTAGTGCAAGTAACAAATCGTCTAAAATGCATTGATAGATAGATAGATAGATAGATAGATAGATAGATAGATAGATAGACAGATAGATAGATAGATAGATAGATAGATAGATAGACAGATAGATAGATAGATAGATAGATAGATAGATAGACAGATAGATAGATAGACAGGTTAGTTATAATGTGTTGAATGTTTGACTGGATAGTAGACAAATAATGATACTTGATAATAGGTCTGAGAAAACTCATAAAATTATATTCAATATTTTTTGTTAAATCGATATGCTTTATTTAGGAAAGGGTTATTTTTTGCTTTGTGATTTTTAATTAAGTTTAGTCTTTTATGATAATTAGATAATGCAATTTATCATTTCCACTGGCTTATAAATTCTTCACATTCACAAAAAGTAAACATAAGAGAACTATGTAAGGTAAATTAGAATAATCAAAACAGGAATTCAGAGTACATTAGTTGCCAGTTGCAGGCACAACAGAAGCAAACACATAGTCATTGTCATAAACAATGATATATAATTCGTACATTCACCGAGCATTTGCAAAACAAAAACAAGCATAAACGTAAAAATAGACATGATTTTCCGATAGAAACTCACACAATATATAAAAGCATTCATTCGTAAGTATATCTGTTTTAAAATGTGTAAACAATGGTCATGCTTAAAATTATTACAATTTTAAAAATTGTGAAATTGCTTTTATATCACGAGCAATTCCTGCGAGTAGATGGTTTCCCTACTGTTGGGTTTTTACACTTTATTGAAATTTCCAGTTAAGAAAGAGACTGTACTAAAAGTTGTTTAATAATTGATGATGATCAGTGGGGGAAAATAATCGATAGAGGATCATTAAGAAATGAAGATAAAAAAAAAAGTAGGTTATGTCCCTACTGAAGTTGGGTTTTTATTAACACTTTATTGAAATTGCCAGTTAATAAAAGAGGCTGGTACTAAACGTTGTTTAAATTAAATTGATGACTGAGCATGGGGGACAATAATCGATAGAGGGAATCATTAGAAAAATGGAGAAAAAAAAAAAGTAGGTTATGTCATGGGGTCGATTATACCTCAAGATGTTTGCCAAGTAATTTCAGGGCAGTTGTGTTTAAAAGAGATATAGCATTAATAAAGAGGCTAAATTGAGGAAATAGAATACAACAGATAATGATGATGTCGATGAGGAAGTATTAATATAATGAAAGAAAATAAGCAGAATTGTTAAGGGAAATAATTACCTAAAACAAGAAAGGATTAAATCACGTATAAAACATTATTTGACGCTCCATTTCTAAGATATTAGAAGAATTTTCTTTCATCGTTTTACGGTACTGCAGACTCATTTCCTTTCCATCTCTTCTTTCAATTCTGTTTGATTGATTAATCGAGTCGAGTATCCAAGTTGGTGATTTAATTTAGCTGACTTACGTGCAGTGGCAATCGTACACTCAGTATTCTCAAGCTTAATATTTTATGTTACTTATATACCTCAGTCTTTGGTTATTATTATTATTATTATTATCATTATTATTATTATTAGATTATTATTCAATTAATTATTATATTATTATTATTAAGTTATTATTATTATTATTAATTAATTATTATTATATTACTTATTATTATTACTTATTAATTAGTTAATTATTATTATTATTATTATTATTATTATTCAAAGAAACCTCATAATCACATGAGTTAATAAAATGGAAAAGTTAATCCACAGTAATATGTCTGATCTGTTATTTAAAATACAAAGCAGAAAGCTTTCGAAGACCTGCACGGTCCTCCTTGTCAATCTGAATACAATTACTAACAGTGACCATACAAGAACTCTGTTTTTTTTTTTACTAGTTTACAAATAGCCTGTTTGATGATGTAGTTGGCTCTTCACGTTATCCCCTCGTTCTCCAACGATTAGCTGGTTTGCCGTTGGAGAACGAGGGGATAACGTGAAGAGCCAACTACATCATCAAACAGGCTATTTGTAACTAGTCAAAAACAGAGTTCTTCTATGGTCACTGTTAGTAATTGTATTCAGATTGACAAGGAGGACCATGCAGGTCTTCGAAAGCTCTCTGCTTTGTATTTTAAATAACAGATCAGACATATTAATGTGGATTCACTTTTCCCATTATTATTATATTATTATTATTATATTATTATTATTATTATTATTAATTTTATTAATTATTATTATTATTTATTATTATTATTATTATTATTATTATATCCATAATAATAAAATAATAATAATAATAATAATAATAATAATAATAATAATAATAATAATAATAATAATAATAATAATAATAATATTCTGCAGAGAAATACATTAATCTTGTCCCCCCACCCCCCACCCTCTCTCTCTCTCTCTCTCTCTCTCTCTCTCTCTCTCTCTCTTTCTTTCTTGCTATTTCTTGCTCCTTCTCCTTACTTTCTCTCAACGTTTCGACTCAGGCTCTGCTGATCATCTTCCAGGCGAAGGTTGGAGTTGGACTGATGCTGCTAGGTAGTAGTAGTAGTATTAGATTAAGCAAGGTTTGTGCTTGCACGGCTCTTGCTTTTCAGCAGCCCGTATTCTACTCTGCAAAATACTTTTCGGCTCAGTTTAACAACTGGGCCACAAATGAAAAAAAAAGTAGTGGGAGGTCAATTGTTCAAGAACCAAGTCCCAGTTAGAGAAAAAAGTTGGGAATCAAAATTTCTGTTGGAATGTGATGAATGTTGGTTCTGTGTTGACTGGATGATATTTTGCTTATGCACTGGATGGCTGTATGCCATTTAGGTATTGCTCTCTTGAGAGTAGCTAAGGTGGGATGTTGTTCTTCTCTGTACTGCTCGTTTTAATATCTGGAGAAGAGGACAACAAAACTATGGGCTTATTTGGTGAGGAAACTGCTATTCGAATTGAACAATGGGTGCTGGAGTTTGAAGGTTGGGATAAGGTGAGGTTGTATGCAGCTTAGCAGTGTCTCTGTCATTGGTTTCACTGTAAGAAGTTCGAAGAGAACGATGATTCGTTCGAATGTAAAAGTTATTGAACTTTCACTGACTGATTTTGGAACTCTGTCTGTGCTGTCAGAAGGGGAAGGAGAAAGTTGTGAGGGATGGGTCTGGGAAGGAAGACTGTCAACCTTAGAGGTGAATGGGTGTTAGGATTCGAAGGAAGGGAAGGGGAAGGCATTGTAGCACTTTGCACTGTTTCTCAGGGCTCTGACTTGTCGTCGGCTACCTTGTGCAGTGCTGCTTTGACTGCTTTTTGTAGTTCTACCTTGGTCATTCCATCCTCTTTCTTTGGTTTTGGAATGAGTTTTGAAGGTTTTATAGGAGGTGGAAGTTGAGGAGTTGCTTTAATATTAGAAATTTTTTCGAGTCTAAACTTGCACTGCTTGTTCCAAGCATTGTGCTAAAGAGAACGGTTTGGGCATTTGCTTTCTCTTGAAAGCATTAAGGCACTGTTTGGTGGGATGCAGATTGCTGCATATACCACACCTCTCTGTGGCTGTGCAGCGGCTGCTGTGGTGTCCAGATTCATGGCACTTGTAGCATCGAAGTGGTTCAGGTATGAAGTGGAACTTATCTGGGAATTTCTCCTTTGAAGGTGGTGATGACCTTCCTTGTGGGGGCACCAGACTTTCCAGTGCATCTCTTTGTATCTACAACATTCTGCAGCTGTAGAATGGGGTCTAGAGGCAGGCTGGTTGGATATCTGCGGATGACAGCTTTCCAAATTTTCTACCTCAAATTCAGTAGTTGAAAAGAGGTGTTTACTCGAAGAAATTCTTCAGTCTCTCTGGGTGATGATCATATCACCAGCTAAATTTAGTCTAACAGACA
>NC_087219.1:64770757-64778257 GCF_015104395.2 Macrobrachium nipponense
TTTTACTTTGTATCTCCTAAGCTTGATCTAAATTCAATTAACCCCCCCTTTTCAGGGTGTCTGTCAGGGGGACCCCACCCTCCAGTATGTCTGTCAGGAGAGTTCATATATTAGGGCTTGTGCCTTGTATGATAAGGCGCCCTATGAGGTAATGTTAGACTAGCGATAATCTATACGCTAAGTCGGTTGGTATTGCACTTCCATCTTCAATGGAGTGTCTGGGGTTTTGTAGATCACTTGCGAAGTCGGTATTATCTTTACGACGATGTGTTAAACTCATGGTTCGGTGAGGTTCTTGTAGAAAACACTAAGTATAAAAATAGATATAATTTCTTCTGAAGTTTTACATGGTGAAGATCAGGTATGATTGTACAAGTCTTCTAATAACGATAGCTTGATCGCTTCTGCCAATGATGATGGCTAATCCTATTCCTCTACATGATAAAGCTTAGGTAAAGAGGTACAGGTCTTCTAATGACGATAGCTAACTCTCTTCTGCTTGTCTACCATCTCCGTTACAAGTTATGAAGGAACAGACAGTAGTTCGAACATATGAACATACTATCAGATGACATAGTTTCATACGAACACACAATCGAATGAGACACGCTACAGATCACGTAGGCCGTTTGAATAATAGGTCGGGGTAGTTGTCTCAAGCAGGGAGCTTGGACTAATGTTTATAAACAATTGAATGACTACAGGTGACGGCATGTTATCTTAGCTTACATACTTATTGTATACGTCATCTTTAGCGTCTCTAGTCTGATCACATTCCTGCAAGCAATCTTTTATATATATGGACTAACATTCCATATTTTTATTATGTAAACACTTACACATAGATATATTATATATTAGTTTCCTCTGGTATCTCATATACTGGATGAAGAACCAACATCTAACACGCAATAAGTAGTGTTTGTTAAGTAAGCCACCCATATATTTTTGGCAGACGGTCAGTTTCACAGTTTATAAGTCTACTCCTAAATACCAGTAGGGTTACAGTTGGTATCTCATTCGTTGCATCTCAATGGTCCGGGCTGCCGCTCTATTGGTGCATACTTAAAAGGACAGGAGAAATTGAACAATTTCATCCGAGAGAGATTCATTACTCCAGAACAGAGACAGGTCAAGTTCAGAGAGTCTCTACCCAAATACAAAACTAACATTTGCTTCACACTATGTAAAGATTCTAGGGATAGAGATATTGAGAAGTCATCCAAAGTGGATAAGAAAATTATACAGTGTCTGCCTATGAAAGTGGCCGACATGTAAACCTGTCAGAAATACTGAAACATGAACTTTTAATACTCCCCATTGCTTTACCCGATAGAAATGGTAGACTTTGATCTGGATCAAAAGCAGACTTTACTCAAGTATTCACAAAAGGAATACACTGTCTTCCCACTATAGGCACTGCAGAACTTGGGGAAACAGTAACATTTATAGTAGATGGTCGAACAATGGTTTGTTCAACTGGGAAACCACCCAAAGCTGCCACATTTGGTAACCTGGCTGATGTGTTCATTGGAGGTGTTCTTCAAGGTGGGACACTCTTCAAACGAACTTATGTAGTGTTTGTCAAATATTACGAGAAGTACATCAAAGAGGGAACAAGGACACGGTGTTGTCAAAGATCAGTGGCAATCTGACGTTTGATTGAAGGCAGGAATGTTCCACTCCCAGCAAAGTGGAATAATTTCATGGCACACCTTAAAAGCAAGGCAGACTTAGCCAATTTTCTCTTGCAACAACTGAAGAAGCAGGCTCAAGCAAACAAAGTTTTGTGGTATCTGGTGGATTCATTGATGAAGAACAGGTGGAACCATCACATCCAGACGTAGAAACAAACTCAAAGCTCAGCACGAAGAGACGAATATAAGAATGATTCTGTTTTGTACACAAAACGAAACCGCTAGTATTGTGATTCTGCACATGACACAGATGTACTGGTGTCACTGCTTGCACATTTCCACAAAATGCCAGCAACAAAGATTGGTTGAAGGCAAGAACATCTGCAAACAGTAACTACATCCCTATACACCTCTGTCACAGTTGCACTTAACTGCGTTGGGTTCTTTAACCAACCAACCTACTACTTAAAGAGGATGACCTTTGTTAGCAAGTGATAACACAAGTATAATCATAACAATTTATTTAACACTATAGTAATTAGGATCAATTTAACACAAAAGAGGGTATGCAAATGACATAAACAGCTTTCATGCTACATCTAAGCAAAACTGGCATATAGGTGCTGAATAACGAGCCCATCTTGGCCCATCCACTAGAGCTGTGATCCACTGCAGGTTGCAAAAGTGATGCCACGGACCAGCATGAATCATAGACAACTTGCACCCAGAAGCTCGAACTGTGGTGTGTGTACTGCATCCAAAATGGTCACCTATAAATTATAAATTTCATATTAAATGTTGAATTTTACTATCTCTCCAAGTTACATTTACGTTACATTTACAAAGCCTGAGTTACAATTACAAAACCCAAGTTACATTTACCAACCAAACTTTATTACAGTTGTCCTAACACCCTTTGAATCGTGAGCTGTAATGGTAGTTCAGTAACTACAGCAAATACATGGTAGTTCAGTAACTACAGCAAATACAACGTTCAAATGCAATGTGATTTAACCAATACATAACACGATCTTCGCATGTAATAGAATATATTACCATTACCAAATAATCTGAGGTATAACTACAAGTAACACTTACTGGAACAAAATACAGCACTCGCATAATCAGTCCATTCGTAGTGTCGGGTCCTCGTACGTTGAGAGATTTATTAAGAAAATACCACACAGGTAACAATACCACATAGGTAACAGCAACAGTACCACACAGGTAACCACAACAGTACCACACAGGTAACAACCACACAGGTAACAACCACACAGGTAACAGAGTTTTCCCAAGTTCGCGAAGCATGGGAGCACTCAAAATCATGTAGCGTTGGACAGAGAATGACCCCGACCACTCAGTTCCAGTGTCGAAGACGTCTCAAGAACCTGGCTGCCTAATAAACACTTCACGAGCCCAGTAACCACCGACACGCTACTTACAAACTTGAAATGTATTCAGCAATATAATTGGAACATTATACAGTAATTATAATATTAAATGTGACAATACTTCCCTTCCTGAGACACAAAATAAGATTTTGTGGTACATTACAAGGAAAACTATACAAAAAAGAACTTGGAATGTACTAACATTTATACAGTAATGTGACGGCTCAGAAAATCAGCTCCTACGTTTTCTGACCCCTTGATAACCTCCACTCTGAAATTATATAATCTACCATTGGAAACCATTGCCTTTTGATGATGCACCAAAGGCTGATGATCTATCTCTATTATAAAAAATCTGCAATACAAGTAAGCTTGAAACTTTTGTAAAGCCCAAACAATAGCAAGACACTCTTTCTCTATGACTGCATACCTCTGTTCACGGTTCATCAGCTTACGACTTGCATAGGCAATAGGATATTTCCTCCCATCATGCACCTGCATCAAAACAGCGCCGACCCCACTGTTGGAAGCATCTGTCCTTAGAATAAATGGTTTGGATAAATCTGGAAGCCTAAGAATAGGACTACAAAGTAACATAGATTTCTAAGTTCTGAATGCATTTTCATGTTCTTGTTTCCATTTTAACTTATTTGGAAATCCTTTCTTTGTCAAATCAGTTAATGGAGCTGCTAAAGATGCAAAGTTCAGCACATATTTCCTGTAATAGCCAATTAACCCCATGAATGATCTGACCTGTTTCTTTGTTTCTGGTCTTGGCGCCTCTTGAATAGTCTTCAACTTGTCATTTGTAGGTTCAACAGTACCACTGTCAATCAAGTGTCCTAAATACACCAACTGGGTTTGAGCAACTTCACACTTTGACGGCTTTGCTGTCAGGCATGCCCATGTTAGCCTCTCCAAAACTTTCCTTAATTCTTCGAGATGTACTTCCCAAGATTCTGTATGAATGAGGATGTCATCCAAGAAACTATCAGTGTGTTCTAAACCTTTTAATAGTTTACGCATCAGTCGATTAAATGTTGCTGGACTGTTTGACATTCCAAATGGCATGACTTTGAATCTGTATAATCCATCGGGAGTTAAAAATTATGTCAAATCACGATCCTCGGTTCTCATTGGCATCTGTCAATAGCCTTTACAAAGTTCAATCTTTGAAAAGAACTTGCTTTGGCTAATTTTGGTCATTATTTCCTCTGGGTCAGGCATAGGTACAGGATGAAAAACTGTTACCTTGTTTAACTTTCTAAAATCAATGCAGATTCTGTTACTTTCATCAGATTTCTTTGCCACTACAATGGCACTGGCATATGGAGATTCAGACGGCTCAGTGACATCCACATCTAGCATGCTCTGTATCTCTGCTCGTACTGCACCTCTTAATGCATAGGGGATTTGATATGGTCTGTTTCTGATGGGTTCCTCAGTAGTCAAATGGACTTCATGTTGAATGAGATCAGTTCTCCCAGGCAGATCTGTCAAAACATTCCTTAAATTCATATAATAAGATATTCACAGATGCAAGCTGTTCACTAGTTAATGCTTGGCTGACCTCGACATCAGCATAAGACTCTGTTGCTTTCATGGGTAATAGATGGACTAAGTGTTCCTTATCATCAGTTTCCTCTGAATCTATAACAGCACAAGAAGCCAATTGAAATAAAGCATTGCCACTTAGATTAGGCTCCAGTCGCTGATTATACTTCTTAAGGAGATTTGCATGAAACATATGGATTTTACCATTCATATCAACGACTTTGAAAGGTCCCTTCCATTGCATTAACAGTTTGTTCTGATCAGTTGGGAGAAGTATTAAAACATAATCACCCACCTTAAAAGTCCTAGTCTTTGTTTTTCTGTCGTAATATTTCTTGTATCTTGTACTGGATTTCTTGAGTTCCTTCTGTGCTAGCTCACAGGTTCTTGACAGTCGTTCCTTCAGGTCTATCACATACTGGTAAGTACTTTTCACATCAGGCATAGTTTCTTCCTTCGTCCATAACTCTTTCAGCATAGTCATGGGTCCTCTGACTGTTCTACCATATAAAAGTTCAAAGGGTGAAAATCCAGTACTTTCTTGCGGAACTTCTCTATAAGCAAATAGCAATGCTGACAAGTACCTGTCCCAGTCATTTGGTCTTTCAAAACTCATTTTTCTCAACATTGTTTTTAAGGTCCCATTAAATCCTTCAACCAAACCATTATGTTGTGTGATGATAGGGTGTTGTTACTAACTACTTAACAGACAAAAGTCTACCTACCTCCTTCATGATATTTGACGTGAATTGCATACCCTTGTCTGACAATATTTCCTTTGGGATCCCAACTCTACTGAAAATTTGCACCAACGCCTCTGCCACTCACTCTGTCTCAATGCCTTTCAGTGGAACTGCTTCAGGATATCTGGTACTGTAATCTACCAATGTTAATATATATCTATGATCACTATCAGTTACTGGGATAATTGGACCTAAGAGATCTCCTGCCACTCACTCAAAAGGTGTGTCAATCAATGGCAACTGATCAAGAGGAACCTTTGTTACCTTGCCCTTTGGAAATGTTTTCTGGCATACATCACAGGACTAACAGTATCTTGTCACCTTTCCTTGGAGTCCAGGCCAGTAAAAGCTGGTTAAAATAAGATCTAAGATTTTCTTAGCACCGAAGTGTCCTCCTAAAATACTGTCATGAGCAATGCTCATCACCTTTTGCCTTAAAGATTCTGGAACAATAGGTTGTTTGAACAATTTGTTATCGCTTACCTTAGGTGACTGGAATAGTCAATATAGCAAGCCTTTCTCTATAGTAAACCAGGTCACAATACCATCTCCCATTGCTTTCCTCTTGCCAGAGATTGCATAATTTCGGTACACTCCTAGCGTTTTATCTTCTGCCTGAAGTTCCTTCATTTTGTTAACTGAAACCTCAACATCCACCCTTCCTGCAACATTCAGTGCTTTCATACCTTGTTTGCTTTTTATAGCCTGGCCTCTGGCTACAACAGATTAAAGAACCTCACTACTTTCCTTTTGGTTTTCTCTCTTACACCATTGTTCATCCGGATCCAAATCATTTCTGGCACCTTCCAGGTTTCCTATAATTAAATCATACACAGGTTCTTTCATACAAAGAGCATTTACTTTCCCTGTATAGAAAGGTGTGTCAATATCAATTGAGGCCTCTTCTACTGTACGCACTGTACCATCTATCAACACACATTTTTGAACATGACCTGTCAACTGATTATCTTTTACTAATTTACATTTTACCACTACACCACTGCACCCTGTGTCTCTTAATACTGTAACCAAATTATCTCCAACATAACCCATAGAAATAGGCATAGGCATTTTGTCACATACCTTGCATGCTCCTCCTATTACTGGTAGAACATGTCCATATGCCAATCTCACCTTACCATCACTCACACAACAGTCCATCAAGTGCTCGGTCACTACACATGCTGACCCCATCTGAGATTGCTCTTGCATGGATACATCCGGGCGCACTTTGTTCCTCTTACCTGTTTTCTTATGCTGCTGCAAAGGACTACCACCATTAGTATTTACAGAATATGACTTACACTGATCCAGCTGACTCTGTAAAAATGCTGCTTTGTATGGATTCCTCGGGTCTACTGGATGTTTACCTGTCTGCTTGGAAAGACAGTCTCGTGCTACATGTCCTGGTTTATTGCAATTGTAGCACTTTCTCTCACATCTTCTCTGCAAAGAGTCTGTATACTGCAGTTGCAATTGCCCATTGTGGCTGGCACCTCTAGAACTGTTTCCAATTAGAAAGAGTTTCTGAAAAGCCTGCGAGTCTTTAGTAAAGGAAGAGTAACCATGAGCTTCAATAAACTGATCAGCAAGATTAGACATTTCATCCACATTCTTGGGATGCCGTTCTTTGAGAAACATAGACAGAGATTTACTACAACTGTTCATGAACTGCTCCCTCAAAAACAAATCCTTGAGACCTTCATAACTTTGCGTACCTCCAGACAAATTCAACCATTTTTCCACATAATTATCCAATCTAGCAAGACATTGCGAGGGACTCTCACCTGGTCTGGCTTACAGGAACAAAATTTCGAATGAAAACCATCCTCAGTAAGCTGGAAACGCTTCAACAAAGCCTGCTTCAAACCATTATAATCCAAAGCCTCTGAAACCGGTAGGCGAGGATAAACCTCCAAAGCCTTACCTTGAGGACGAGCACTGAGATTAATAGCCCATGAAGATGAATCCCATCTAGCATTGGACGCAAACCTCTCAAACCTCTGCAATTAAGAATCAATACAGTCTTTAGATTCATCAAATGAAGGCAGCTTAGGAAGCTTAGCCAGGGAATTAGGAAGCTCACTTGTAGTACTCGCAATCCCAAATCTTAACTCTCCTACTTTCACTTTATGCAATTATGTTTCCATCTTGATCTTTTCTAACTCAATT
>NC_087219.1:64780757-64789191 GCF_015104395.2 Macrobrachium nipponense
ACGGGGGGACGAAATTATTATCAACTAAAAATTCCCCTTCGGTACATATATAAAAAAATATCAATTCCGAAGTAGAACGAATTAGATAATAAAGGATATTGTAGCTCGAATGATTTATATGAAACAAGGTGATGTGATAAGTGTGTGTGTGTGTAAAGATTATCCATCATCATTCAAACATAGAATTTAGGCAGGGGAAACATTTTTGGCAATAAATAAATGTTTACTTAGTATATTCGAAGAAGCGGCCCGATCCAGGGACGACTTATAAAAAAATAAAGTAATGGTGACTTTAGTTTGGTAAAAAAAAATTTAAAAAAATTAAGCTATTGACCAGAATATCATCAATCGATTTTTTTTATTTATTTTGTTCTCTATTAGTAAGATTTTTTATAGCTTATTTTACTAACTTTATTGTGTACTGCGAAGTGTGATAAATTTCTAAAAATTTCTATTATATTTGTCTACAATTTGAATGGAATAAACTTCTTGAAAACCTCCTTTCCATACTGGAAGGGAATACATGGAATGTTGATCCATATTTATTTAACAACCCATGGATTTAGCTAATTTATTTGGCAGAGATCACTGGCGTTAATCGTGTTAATAATTCCTATAATATACTCATTTTAATTCTTACTTTCCTAGCAAACTAATGAATTGCATTACCGTAAAATCATCCACGACATTAGCCATTATAAGTATGTTAGTCTAATGATTTCATGTGACAATTATGATAGAGGCCATATTGATATTAACAATTGCCTCATTTGGAATGTCATGTAATGATAAAATAACTTCCCTTATAATTTTTCGTATCTAATGTAAGCCTACAGTATTCAAAAAATATATAATGAATAATAGATATTTATATATAAACTAAAAACAAATTAAAAGTTTTAACGAGGGACTTCAATATCTCTTTTGGCAATGGCTTTCTTACATACAATTTTGTTAAAGAAATTAATCAGAACTTACAATAAAAATAAAGGAAATACAGTAGTTATGGGAAAGGCAGCATAAAGATACTTAAATGAATTCAAGGGATGATGACGTCTGCTTAGCAATTATATGTTACATTAGATACATTTATAACTAAGTATTCCGAGTCAGTGTTTCATCATTCTATTCACAGGAAACAACAAAATTGATTTTAATGACGACTGAAAATGTGAAAAGTTAGCTAGTGTAAAAATTGTCTTTATTGTAATTAACATCACACAGAATTTGAGAATATTATTAATTATATCCCATATTTGCGGTAGTATCTAGTTATTTATCTTCGGTAAGGTAATATTAAAAGCCAAGCTTCTTTGAAGTTTATAAAGCTCTCTCTCTCTCTCTCTCTCTCTCTCTCTCTCTCTCTCTCTCTCTCTCTCTCTCTCTCTCTCTCTCTCTCGCAAGAAAATCAGTTATTTTCTCCACTTTGCTATTTTAAAAGAATGGTAAATTATAACTCTCAATGCATTTTTTTCTCTACAATATTATTACTGTTATTACCAGTATTATGATTACTATCTTTTATACTTCCTCAGCTATTGTGTGGATATTGCCATTTACTCATTTTTTTTATCATGTCTAATGTATCTAGATTGTGTATGTTACAGTCTGTATTTTTGATATTCCATGTGCATGGCCCTGAGCTGTAATAAATTAATTATTATTAATTATTATTATTTTTTTATTATTGATTTAATTATTAATTTATTAATTATTATAGATAATATTATATATAAGAAGTATTACTATATAAGGATTATCTAATGATACTATATATATATATATAATATATTTTTGTTTCTATTTTTTTTTTTTGCTCTATCACAGTCCTCCAATTCGACTGGGTGGTATTTATAGTGAGGGGTTCCGGGTTGCATCCTGCCTCCTTAAGAGTCCATCACTTTTCTTACTATGCGCGCCGTTTCTAGGATCACACTCTTCTGCATGAGTCCTGGAGCTACTTCAGCTTCTAGTTTTTCTAGATTCCTTTTCAAGGATCTTGGGATCGTGCCTAGTGCTCCTATGATTATGGGTACGATTTCCACTGGCATATCCCATTTCCTTCTTATTTCTATTTTCAGATCTTGGTACTCATCCATTTTTTCCCTCTCTTTCTCTTCAACTCTGGTGCCCCATGGTATTGAGACATCAATGAGAGATACTTTCTTCTTGACTTTGTCAATCAACGTCACGTCTGGTCTATTTGCACGTATCACCCTATCCGTTCTGATACCATAGTCCCAGAGGATTTTTGCCTGATCGTTTTCTATCACTCCCTAAGGTTGGTGCTCGTACCACTTATTACTGCAAGGTAGCTGATGTTTCTTGCACAGGCTCTAGTGTAGGGGTCTTTTGCCACCGAATCATGCCTCTTTTTGTACTGGTTCTGTGCAAGTGCCGATTATTCGCTTGCTATGTGGTTTATGGTTTCATTTTCCGTATTGCACTTCCTACATATGGGAGAGATGTTATTTCCGTCTATCGTTCTTTGAACATATCTGATCCTCAGGGCCTGATCTTGTGCCGCTGTTATCATTCCTTCAGTTTCCTTCTTTAGCTCTCCCCTCTGTAGCCATTGCCATGTGTCATCGCTGGCTAGTTCTTTAGTGTGTCTCATGTATTGTCCGTGCATTGGTTTGTTGTGCCAGTCCTCTGTTCTGTCTGTCATTCTCCTGCCTCTGTATATTTCTGGGTCTTCGTCTACTTTTATTAGTCCTTCTTCCCATGCACTCTTTAGCCACTCGTCTTCACTGGTTTTCAGATATTGCCCCAGTGCTCTGTTCTCGATGTTGACGCAGTCCTCTATACTTAGTAGTCCTCTCCCTCCTTCCTTTCGTGTTATGTATAGTCTGTCCGTATTTGCTCTTGGGTGTAGTGCTTTGTGTATTGTCATAAGCTTCCTGGTTTTCTGATCTATGCTGCGGATTTCTGCCTTCGTCCATTCCACTATTCCTGCGCTGTATTTGATTACTGGCACTGCCAATGTGTTTATGGCTTTTATCATATTTCCAGCGTTGAGTTTTGACTTGAGTATCGCCTTGAGTCTCTGCATATATTCTTTCCTGATCGTGCCCTTCATCTCTTGGTGTTTTATATCCCCTCCTTCCATTATTCCCAGGTATTTGTATCCTATCTCATCTATGTGTTTGATGTTGCTCCCATCTGGTAGCTTTATCCTTTCAGTTCTCGTTACTTTGCCTTTTTGTATGTTGACTAAGGCGTATTTTTCTATTCCAAACTCCATCCTGATGTCCCCAAATACAATCCTTACAGTCTGGATTAGGGTATATATTTCCTTGATGCTCTTACCCTACAGCTTGATGTCGTCCATGAACATTAGATGGTTGATTCTGTTGCCTCTTTTCTTGAGTTGGTACCCGGCATCTATCTTCTGTAGTACTTTTGTCATGGGAATCATGGCTACTACGAAGAGTAGTGGGGACAGTGAGTCGCCCTGGAAGATCCCTCTCCTGATATTAACCTCTGCTAGTCTTATTCCAGAGCTTGTAAGTATTGTATTCCAAGTTGCGCATTGTATTTTTGAGGAAGCTGATGGTGTTTTCCTCTGCCCCATATTTTTTCAGGCATTCTATTAGCCATGTGTCGAAGGCTTTCTTATATTCTATCGATGCCGTGCTTAGGTTGGTTTCCTTCTCCTACTGTTCTTCATTACCATTTTGTCTATCAGGTGCTGGTCTTTTGTGCCTCTACACTTCCTTCTGCAGCCTTTCTGTTGGTGGGGGATGGTGTTTGTCTCCTCTAGGTAATTGCATAGCCTTTCACTGATGATACCTGTTAGTAACTTCCACATTATTGGTAGGCAGGTGATAGGCCTGTAGTTACTGGCTATATTTCCCTTACTCTTGTCTTTTCGTACTAAGGATGTTCTTCCTGTGGTAATCCATTTGGGTGCATGGTGATTATTATTATTATTATTATTATTATTATTATTATTATTATTATTGAAATATTTGGATAAATTATGAAAAAGTACAGATAAGGATTAAGTTATCAATCACAGCAGAAGAACAAGCAACTTATTCTGTTAGCATATAAAGACTTTATCACACACACACACACACACACACACACACACATACACTATGGATTAAACACTAATGTCTGTCGTTTTCAACTATTTTCACATTTCACCACTTTCCAGCCCCCTCACCACACCCCCATCCAATTTTGGTGCCAAAGATGTCTTACACCCACTGAAATTGCTCCATGCGTGTCAAATGTATGTAACACACAGAAACATAAATACATACATACACACACATATACATACTATAATATATATATATATATATATATATATATATATATATATATATATATATATATATATATATATATATATATATATATATATATATATATATATATATATATATATATATATATATATATATATATATATATATATATATATATATATATATATATATATATATATATATATTGAAAATAATTCATTTCGATGATGAATCTCAAAGGCTTTTTGGAAATAATGCTTTTGAATCAAGTAAGTATTACATTCGTTTATCATAATCATTAAAGAATAAAAAAAATACTCCCTATTGTTTCAGGTCCTGCTGTTGGTTTAAGCAATTTTCTTAATTGGGGGAGAACTTTTAATTAGACTGAAATATATAAAGTTGGTTATTATGTTATAATCTAATTGTGTTTCGATTGCTCCTGTACATGAACTTTTATATATATTACCCAATCTTACAAAAATAAAGAATATATATAATGAACTTCATTAATATATGTAGCGAAAATGGATATCGATATTGTGAAGCAGAAATGCTCCTGTGTGGTATATGCCATCCACCCTCATATAAGGGGTGGGACCGTGAGATGACAGGGATTCTTTGAACAGAGAAAATATCTAGTTTATGAGGTGTTTTCGTTATGATTTGGCTCTGCCCCAAACAGCAGCTGCGGCCGTTGCGATAAAAGCATTTCTAAAACCTCCAAAATTTACAGTCGAGAGAAGAAAGAATTTGATGGCTGATTTTACGTTCGCTGACAGTTGTCTTGCTACATAAGTCAGGTCTCCCTAAAATGATACCATGTGGCGGGAATTCATTAGATTTGATTAGACAGCCCTAGTTTCAAATTTACTCCCTCCTTCACAGAAAAACAGGGGGATAATTCTATGTTAGTTGATAATCCCCGTTCCCACAAGGGACATTCGATCTAGTCCTTTAAAACTTAGGCTGCCTTTCAGAGCTTTAGCCAGTGAAAAGAGGGAGTTCGAGGTGTTGGACAGCAAGCTAATAAAATCGAGAAAAAAAAGATGAAGCACATCGATCTAAATGTGGAACCTGGAGAAAACCGCACCGTTTCGCTAAGAAGTAATACGTCGAGGTGTTGGACAGCAAGACGAAGATAGGGAGCGGGAATGGAGGTAAAGCAAAACAATGAAGAGGTGGGTACACTACAAGGAAGGTGGGACATTGCATGCATCCTTTTATTAATGCCTTTATCAACGACCCTGCCTCACTAATAAGAGGAGACATTTGATCAACATAATGCATTTTATTTATTTATTTATTTATTTTTTAGTTTTGGTCCATATTACTATTCATCACTGAAATATTAGTCTCCTTTCATTCAGGTGTCTCGTAAATCAATTTGTAGTTTCCCAGTTCTCGCAAAAATCTATGATTGAACAGTCTAGCAAACCATCCCACGATTGAGTGCCTACAATACTCCTTTTCCCACTGCGTAGTCCCATTCCACTTACAAATTCAAATTCATCACTATCCAATAAACGTGTTCTAATTATTATTTTTTCTTTTGCACTCATTTTCCTTTTAGCTGCTTAACCTGGAACACTGAATTTCAATAGGCTTTATAATTATAAAAAAAGTATATTTAAGTAATTTCAGAAAATCCTCTTAATTGAACGCTTACGAATTAGACACCCAGGAGAAGGATTTAAATGTGTACATGGATGAAAACGGAACATATTACAAGGGGTTAGAGAGAATTTTAATGAAAAAAAATTAATTTTATTTGGAAATAAAATTTTTTCCTTTCCAAAGAAATTATTTGAAATGGACGCTGCTAAGATTTATTTTGGTAGAGGATGTATTTTTTTTCCTATCCAGTGAATGAATGATATTCATATGATGAGTATTATAGCAAGTAATTCATATTCAGTGAAACAGACAACTCTTGCATACGAATTAGGGCACCATTATTTCCCCACTATTTATTAGACTTTCCAGTATTGTTTTTTTTTTTTTTTTTTTAAGTTGACAATCAACATAGTTTAAGGCATATTGTATGTACATCACACGGACCTAATGTTTTGGTATAATTTAATGAAGACCATATCTGACTACTTATTTCAGATCAAATGCATTGGCACCTTGACATTTAAGCTCTACCTGACTACTGCGGTCATTTCTTCGGGAAATTTTCCATCACTATTCCCTCATTAAGATATGTTTCCATCTCTGATTAACCTAGATATGTAAAATAAATGATTTTCACTTATATATTATATATATATATATATATATATATATATATATATATATATATATATATATATATATATATATATATATATATATATATATATATACTATATGTGTGTGTGTGTGTGTGTATATATATATATATATATATATATATATATATATATATATATATATATACTATATATATATATATATATATATATTTATATATATATACACACACACACACACACACATATATATATATATAATATATATATATATATATATATATATATATATATATATATATATATATATATATTTCATTTACTAAACAACTCTGCCAAAGGAAGGCTAATATGACAATTATAAAGGTTGTCATAAATAACGGTTACTTTAAATTGACCGTAATTTTTCAATTTGTTTTTATTTATGGCTATTACTTTCTTCCAATTTTGATACCATTAAATGATTATTTGTAAGTAATTACTGTATATTTTTGTTATCTTAATAAAGTTGTTATCCAAGTTTAATTATTTCACAAAGAAAAAAATCAATCGGGAGCTAATATCTAGATTGTATGTTTTATGTTAAAATCTGAATGGGATGGAATCATCAAAAGATGAAATACGGTTACTAACTTAAATTATGTTTTCATTTCTTGGCAAATCACTTTATATCCTACAATCTATGGTTAATTACTTTTTTATTTATGAATTCAGTATTTGTTTAGTAAATTAATCAACGCGTTCGCGAGAAAGAAGATTGTAAAATAGAAACAGAAATATTACAGGATAAAGAGGACTCTCTCTCTCTCTCTCTCTCTCTCTCTCTCTCTCTCTCTCTCTCTCTCTCTTGAGAGCAAAATTGTTCGATTCAGGATATATATTTTGAATAGCAGTATCAAAGAATCCTAAAGAAGAAAATAATAAACTGTTTTAGTGTTCCCATGTGTATACCAAAGGACGGAGAAACAATTTACAAATGAATTTGCAAGTCGTTGTAGAACACTTGCAACACTTTACCGCTAATTACGTCCCGTGGCATTTGCAACCCTGGTCAGTATTTATCCGGTTTGTATGCTTGTCTTTGTGTTTGTATTACCGTCACTAAACCTATCTGTGACCTTCATTACCTGTAAGGGATTATTCCCCTCTGTGCTCCTCACGTGGTGCACTGTGAGCAGCGTCCCTTCGGCCCCTAGCCGCATCCGTTGTTTAGTCTTTTACTTGACCTCCATTCCTATTCCTGTGAACTTTTCAACCAAGTTCCTCCTTGAGATCCCTGTACATCATTTACCTTTTTTTGTTTGTATGGTGTTTTTACGTTGCATGGAACCAGTGGTTATTCAGGGACCAACGGCTTTACGTGACTTCCGAACCACGTCGAGAGTGAAATCCTATCCCCAGAAATACACATCTCTAACCCTTCAGTGAAATGCCCGAGAATCGAATTCGTGGCCACCGAGGTGGCAGGCCAAGACTATACCGATCACGCCACTGAGGCGCTATCATTAATCTTATGTCCAGGATCTTCTGATCATACTGAATAGTCGAAATTAACCAAGGGGTTTTACGATATTTCGAATAGGATTAGATCCAATCATATTTTTTATAATATATACCCAGATCTATTGTAAATCAAAGTAACGAAACTTTTCCGCTGTTTGCAATGGAATGTGCCAAAGACACAGAGAAGTGATAGATGACGTCAAATTAATTTAGTTATTTCTGAAAAATTTTCTGTGTAATTTTCTTATCTTTATCCTAAAAGTTCGAAG
The DNA here is from genome assembly GCF_015104395.2 of Macrobrachium nipponense. Taxonomy (NCBI): domain Eukaryota; kingdom Metazoa; phylum Arthropoda; class Malacostraca; order Decapoda; family Palaemonidae; genus Macrobrachium; species Macrobrachium nipponense. The sequence continues at coordinate 64,789,023 of NC_087219.1, forward strand.
TTTGTATTTGCCTTAAGTTAAGTATATCTTAGCTTTACCAGGCCACTGAGCTGATTAACGACTCTCCTAGGGCTGGCCCGAAGGATTAAATATTTTTACGTGACTAGGAACCAGTTGGTTACCTAGCAACAGGACCTACAGCTTATTGTGGATCCGAGCCACATTGTAT
>NC_087219.1:64789691-64812465 GCF_015104395.2 Macrobrachium nipponense
CTTGGTCTGCCAGCCTCTGCTCTGTTTGGGGGTGTTATTCCTCTCATTCCAGATGTTTGACCAATCTCCTTCTATATCCTCTCTCCGTCGGGTTGCTTCTGATGTAGCATCTCCATATTTCCTTATTTTCTTCTCTTGTCCATTTCTTCCTTTTTGCCTCTGTAGCTCCAATCTCAGGCTGTTGATTATTGTCGTTGTGGTGATCAGTTTGCTGGATGACGACCTCCAAGTACCTGACCGTCTTCCCCTTCAATTGGGTTGAATACCTGGTTGCCGGACGAAGCTCCTCTGTTGCCAGAGGTTCCATTTACGTCGTTTAATCTTTCATTTCTTTCCATCATTGCTGAGTTTTGCTATTTAACCCATAGCTGGACCCCTACCCCATCAGGGATAGGTACTCATTTACAGCTGAGTAGACTGAGGAAATTATGGTAAAGATCCTTTCCAAGGAATCAACGCCGAGGAGAGCGGTCACCCATCCAACGACTGACCAGAGCCAGTGTTGCTTACTTGACTTAAGTCTATTGACGACCTAACCCACTCCTCCACGGCGCCACATATTATTATTATTATTATTATTATTATTATTATTATTATTATTATTATTATTATTATTATTATTATTATTATTATTATTATATTTGGATAAATTATGAAAAAGTACAGATAAGGATTAAGTTATCAATCACAGCAGAAGAACAAGCAACTTATTCTGTTAGCATATAAAGACTTTATCACACACACACACACACACACACACACACACGCAACACATACACTATGGATTAAAACACTAATGTCTGTCGTTTTCAAACTATTTTCACATTTCACCACTTTCCAGCCCCCTCACCACACCCCCATCCAATTTGGTGCCAAGATGTCTTACACACCCACTGAAATTGCTCCATGCGTGTCAAATGTATGTAACACACAGAAACATAAATACATACATACACACACACATATACATACATACATATATATATATATATATATATATATATATAATATATATATTATATATATATATATATATATATATATATATATATAATAATATATATATATCATATTATATATATATATATATATAACTATATATATAATATATATACTATACCATATATCCATATATAATATTAAATATATATAATAATATATATATATATATATATAATAGTATATATAATATATATAATATATTTATATATATAAGTATATATTATATATATTGAAATAATTCATTTCGATGATGAATCTCAAAGGCTTTTTGGAGATAATGCTTTTGAATAAAGTAAGTATTACATTCGTTTATCATAATCATTAAAGAATAAAAAAAATACTCCCTATTGTTTCAGGTCCTGCTGTTGGTTTAAGCAATTTTTCTTAATTGGGGGAGAACTTTTAATTAGACTGAAATATATAAAGTTGGTTATTATGTTATAATCTAATTGTGTTTCGATTGCTCCTGTACATGAACTTTTATATATATTACCCAATCTTACAAAAAAAAAGAATATATATAATGAACTTCATTAATATATGTAGCGAAAATGGATATCGATATTGTGAAGCAGAAATGCTCCTGTGTGGTATATGCCATCCACCCTCATATAAGGGGTGGGACCGTGAGATGACAGGGATTCTTTGAACAGAGAAAATATCTAGTTTATGAGGTGTTTTCGTTATGATTTGGCTCTGCCCCAAAACAGCAGCTGCGGCCGTTGCGATAAAAGCATTAATCTAAACCTCCAAATTTACAGTCGAGAGAAGAAAGAATTTGATGGCTGATTTTACGTTCGCTGACAGTTGTCTTGCTACATAAGTCAGGTCTCCCTAAAATGATACCATGTGGCGGGAATTCATTAGATTTGATTAGACAGCCCTAGTTTCAAATTTACTCCCTCCTTCACAGAAAAACAGGGGGATAATTCTATGTTAGTTGATAATCCCCGTTCCCACAGGGGACATTCGATCTAGTCCTTTAAAACTTAGGCTGCCTTTCAGAGCTTTAGCCAGTGAAAAGAGGGAGTTCGAGGTGTTGGACAGCAAGCTAATAAAATCGAGAAAAAAAAAGATGAAGCACATCGATCTAAATGTGGAACCTGGAGAAAACCGCACCGTTTCGCTAAGAAGTAATACGTCGAGGTGTTGGACAGCAAGACGAAGATAGGGAGCGGGAATGGAGGTAAAGCAAAACATGAAGAGGTGGTACACTACAAGGAAGGTGGTACATTGCATGCATCCTTTTATTAATGCCTTTATCAACGACCCTGCCTCACTAAATAAGAGGAGACATTTTGATCAACATAATGCATTTTATTTATTTATTTATTTATTTTTTAGTTTTGGTCCATATTACTATTCATCACTGAAATATTAGTCTCCTTTCATTCAGGTGTCTCGTAAATCAATTTGTAGTTTCCCAGTTCTCGCAAAAATCTATGATTGAACAGTCTAGCAAACCATCCCACGATTGAGTGCCTACAATACTCCTTTTCCCACTGCGTAGTCCCATTCCACTTACAAATTCAAATTCATCACTATCCAATAAACGTGTTCTAATTATTATTTTTTCTTTTGCACTCATTTTCCTTTTAGCTGCTTAACCTGGAACACTGAATTTCAATAGGCTTTATAATTATAAAAAAAGTATATTTAAGTAATTTCAGAAAATCCTCTTAATTGAACGCTTACGAATTAGACACCCAGGAGAAGGATTTAAATGTGTACATGGATGAAAACGGAACATATTACAAGGGGTTAGAGAGAATTTTAATGAAAAAAAATTAATTTTATTTGGAAATAAAATTTTTTCCTTTCCAAAGAAATTATTTGAAATGGAACGCTGCTAAGATTTATTTTGGTAGAGGATGTATTTTTTTTCCTATCCAGTGAATGAATGATATTCATATGATGAGTATTATAGCAAGTAATTCATATTCAGTGAAACAGACAACTCTTGCATACGAATTAGGGCACCATTATTTCCCCACTATTTATTAGACTTTCCAGTAATATTGATTTTTTTTTTTTTTTTAAGTTGACAATCAAACATAGTTTAAGGCATATTGTATGTACATCACACGGACCTAAATGTTTTGGTATAATTTAATGAAGACCATATCTGACTACTTATTTCAGATCAAATGCATTGGCACCTTGACATTTAAGCTCTACCTGACTACTGCGGTCATTTCTTCGGGAAAGTTTTCAATCACTATTCCCTCATTAGATATGTTTCCATCTCTGATTAACCTAGATATGTAAAATAAATGATTTTCACTATATATATATATATATATATATATATATATATATATATATATATATGTGTGTGTGTGTGTATAATATAATATATATATATATATATATATATATATATATATATATATATATATATATATATATATATATATATATATATATATATATATATCAATTTAAAGTAACCGTTATTTATGACAACCTTTATAATTGTCATATTAGCCTTCCTTTGGCAGAAGTTTTTAGTAAATGAAATATATATATATATATATATATATATATATATATATATATATATATATATATATATATATATATATATATATATATATATATATATATATATATATATATATATATATATATATATATATATATATATATATATATATAATATATATATATATATATATATATATATAGATAATATATATATATATATATATATATTATATATATATATATAATTTCATTTACTAAAGCAATTCTGCCAAAGGAAGGCTAATATGACAATTATAAAGGTTGTCATAAATAACGGTTACTTTAAATTGACCGTAATTTTTCAATTTGTTTTTATTTATGGCTATTACTTTCTTCCAATTTTGATACCATTAAATGATTATTTGTAAGTAATTACTGTATATTTTTGTTATCTTAATAAAGTTGTTATCCAAGTTTAATTATTTCACAAAGAAAAAAATCAATCGGGAGCTAATATCTAGATTGTATGTTTTATGTTAAACTCTGAATGGGATGGAATCATCAAAAGATGAAATACGGTTACTAACTTAAATTATGTTTTCATTTCTTGGCAAATCACTTTAATATCCTACAATCTATGGTTAATTACTTTTTATTTATGAATTCAGTATTTGTTTAGTAAATTAATCAACGCGTTCGCGAGAAAGAAGATTGTAAAATAGAAACAGAAATATTACAGGATAAAGAGGACTCTCTCTTCTCTCTCTCTCTCTCTCTCTCTCTCTCTCTCTCTCTCTCTCTTGAGAGCAAAATTGTTCGATTCAGGATATATATTTTGAATAGCAGTATCAAAGAATCCGAAAGAAGAGAATGATAAACTGTTTTAGTGTTCCCATGTGTATACCAAAGGACGGAGAAACAATTTGCAAATGAATTTGCAAGTCGTTGTAGAACACTTGCAACACTTTACCGCTAATTACGTCCCGTGGCATTTGCAACCCTGGTCAGTATTTATCCGGTTTGTATGCTTGTCTTTGTGTTTGTATTACCGTCACTAAACCTATCTGTGACCTTCATTACCTGGAAGGGATTATTGCCCTCTGTGCACCTCACGTGGTGCACTGTGAGCAGCGTTCCTGCGGCCCCTAGCCGCATCCGTTGTTTAGTCTTTTACTTGACCTCCATTCCTATTCCTGTGAACTTTTCAACCAAGTTCCTCCTTGAGATCCCTGTACATCATTTACCTGTTTTTGTTTGTATGGTGTTTTTACGTTGCATGGAACCAGTGGTTATTCAGGGACCAACGGCTTTACGTGACTTCCGAACCACGTCGAGAGTGAAATCCTATCCCCAGAAATACACATCTCTAACCCTTCAGTGAAATGCCCGAGAATCGAATTCGTGGCCACCGAGGTGGCAGGCCAAGACTATACCGATCACGCCACTGAGGCGCTATCATTAATCTTATGTCCAGGATCTTCTGATCATACTGAATAGTCGAAATTAACCAAGGGGTTTTACGATATTTCGAATAGGATTAGATCCAATCATATTTTTTATAATATATACCCAGATCTATTGTAAATCAAAGTAACGAAACTTTTCCGCTGTTTGCAATGGAATGTGCCAAAGACACAGAGAAGTGATAGATGACGTCAAATTAATTTAGTTATTTCTGAAAAATTTTCTGTGTAATTATCTTATCTTTATCCTAAAAGTTCGAAGTTTGTATTTGCCTTAAGTTAAGTATATCTTAGCTTTACCAGGCCACTGAGCTGATTAACGACTCTCCTAGGGCTGGCCCGAAGGATTAAATATTTTTACGTGACTAGGAACCAGTTGGTTACCTAGCAACAGGACCTACAGCTTATTGTGGGATCCGAGCCACATTGTATCGAGAAATGAATTTCTATCACCAGAAATAAATTCCTCTGGTTGGCCGAGCCGAGAGTCGAACTTCGGACCACCGGATTGGTAGCCGAGCGCGAAATGCCTTAATATTTAATTCAGTCAAGTTAGTAAAGAGAGAGAGAGAGAGAGAGAGAAAAACATGAATAACCCAAAACACAGCGAACGTGTTTATGAAAAATCAGGGATACGAAGTTTTCAACGATCAATTAATTTAAAAAGTCTGTTATTAAATCGGGAATGTGATTTTCTTTATATAGTATTAAAACCAACCAATCTTTTCTTGAACAACATTTCAATTGCCTACCTGTTTGTGAAAGACAGGTAAACACAGAGAAAAATACAGATATATTAGAAATTAGTGCTTACACTTTAACAATATCAGAGAAATAATTGTACTAACATTAAAGATTATGACGATTATCATCCCTTTTAATCAAAATGAACAAAACTCAAATCTCCTGTATCAATCAATCTATGTTTAATCGTCTTCGGCTCAATTCTACCATTCTTTTTCATCGAGTCTTTTAAAGTGAGGGCTAATCCACTGAGCCCGATAAAAAAGCAATTATAAGAGTACTGAATTCCGGACTATTCTCTTTCATTTCCAAATAAAGCCATGAAGCGGGTTTTACTCTGATTTATTCATTATATTTCACATCTAAATTATGCCTTACTTACTTTTTTGTTCTTTATTTAAACTATTCGTAATTCGATTTCAAATCGTTAAAGGAGTGTACAGAAATCTTGTTAATGCTATTTAATATCTCTGATGTCGTTGGACCAAACTTTTAGTGTTAACTCTACTGATACTTTCCTAATTCTCTCTCTCTCTCTCTCTCTCTCTCTTTCTCTCTCTCTCTCCCACACACACACACACACACACACACAAGATATAATTCAGGAATTATTCACTATAAATCAGTAAATTAGTATGATTTATTCAATATTTTCCGAAATAACAAACCGCAGGTATTTGCCAACAGGAAGTGGCCACGATTTATAATTCTAATTTTATACCAATGAGTATTACTACTATTCTTTCTACCTTCGCTTCTCTGAACAGTATTATATATATTTATGGGAATCTTTTTTTTTTTTTCTCCATCCATCATTTAAAACTTTAAATACCAAGCCTCACTCAGGCCGGGTATTCACGCTCAGGTTTAATTGTCAGTCCGTCCACGACCGTTCGACAGATGAGCGTCCACACGTCAGAGTAGATCTGTCAGTCGGACAGTCAAATTGAGGTCATTTCCCTCAATTCTATAAGGCAAAACTATGTGGCAGCGATGGAACCTCCGCTGGTTGATAAAAAATAGAAAAGAAGGAAAAAGGCATAACATAGTGTGGTCTAAATATTGCTTATTAAAGAGAGATGTTTATTCTCATACAATGAATAAGGTTACATGAGATCTAGGGGTTGGTTCAGTTATATATGAGGCTTACCTTCAATAGTAATACCTTTCATAAAAAGACAGGACAGTGGCCTAGGCCTATACCTAATTGTATTTATCGCATGGTAATACTTTTTATTTATTGTGTGATTTGGTCTCACAAAGGTCTACAAATAGCACTGCAGGGTACAACAATTAAATGATCTAGGCCTATAAATAATTTGTTCATATTCTGGTCGGAGTGGCTGAGATCCTTCCCAGGCAAAGTCCAGAGGCGAACATTCGTGAAATCGCTGGTTACCCATCCACACGTGCGATCACCTTTCAGTCGGTCGGAAAAACTTTGGGTAATTCCATCAATATGGTATTCATTGACCTTGAAAAGGCTTATGACAGAGTCCCGAGACAAGAGGTATGGAGGAGCCTGAGGGAGAAGATGGTGCCAGAGAAGTATGTGCGATTGATACAAGAGATGTACCGGAATGTATTTACCAGAGTGAGGAGCAGTGTTGGGGAGACAGAAGGTTTTGAGGTGAGAGTAGGATTACACCAGGGGTCGGCTCTGAGCCCATTTATCTTTAACATAGTGATGGATGTTATAATAGAGGAAGTAAGGGAGACAGTACCATGGAACATATTGTATGCGGATGATATTGTTCTGTGTGCAGAGAGCAGGGAAGATCTGGAAGTGAAATTGGAAAGATGGAGACAAGTACTGGAGGACAGAGGAATGAGAATAAGTAGATCCAAGACAGAATACATGTGTACCACCACTGAGGGGGATGATAGAGAAAGTATTCAGCTTGGTGGAGAGCAAATAAGGAGAGTTGATAAGTTTAAGTATTTGGGATCTTTTGTTAACGCTGGAGGAAGTATGGAAGAAGAAGTAAAACATCGGGTACAGGCAGGCTGGAACAACTGGAGAGCGGCCTCGGGAGTTCTTTGTGACAAAAGAGTGCCGCTTAGGTTAAAAGGAAAATTTCACAAGACGGTGGTAAGAACAGCAATGCTGTATGGTACGGAAACAGCAAGCATGAGAAAAGCAGAGCAGAAGAAGATGGATGTGGCAGAAATGAGAATGCTTAGGTGGATGTCTGGGGTAACAAGAGTGGATAGGATCAGAAATGACTACATAAGGGGGTCAACTAAAGGTGGTGGAAGTATCAAAGAAAGTGCAGGAGGGGAGGCTGAGATGGTATGGACACCTGTTGAGGAGAGATGAGGACCACGCTGGGAGACATACTATGGGAGTGGAGGTGCAAGGAAGAAGAAAGAGAGGAAGACCAAGAAAGAGATGGAAGGACTGTGTGAGAGGAGATTTACATGAGAAGGGAATTGATGAGGCAGAAGTGCAAGATAGAAATAGATGGAAACGGCTCATCCGAAACGGCGACCCCATATAAAAAATGGGAAAAAGCTGGGAAGAAGAAGAAGAAGAAGAAGAAGATCAATTCATCTCTTCTGGGAAGTGGACTGACTTCGCCAAGAAACAGTCGCCCACACTCACACGTTTTAACGTCAGTTTCGATGAACTGACAGGGAAATGACAGGTAAACCTGAGCGTGAATATCCAATGTGCGTTCCACTGTAATTTAATCAATATATTCCGTGTTTGTGTAAAAACATATATATATATATATATATATATATATATATATATATATATATATATATATATATATATATATATATATATATATATATATATATATATATATATATATATACACACACACACACACACACACACACATATATATATATATATATATATATATATATATATATATATATATATATATATATATATATATATATATAATATATATATATTTATATATATTATCTGTGTGTGTGTGATTCATATACAAGCGTAAGCTAAAAAAATGTCCTTAATTTAATAACCAATTCGGTCTACCTCAGAATTAGTATATTTTTCATATATATTAACCGAAAAGGAAATTTTTTTTAGTTGATAATAATTCGGCCGCCCCATGGGCTCGAACCATGGAACACTAATTCAGGACTGCAGTGACACACTTTTACCACACAGCCATCATGGTATTTCTAATTCAAATCGGTATTGACGCATCTCTACTACGTTAACCGTTTAGTGCGTTTGCTGCACGTAGCCATATTATGAGGTGAATTTATCGCATCACCATGACTCGTATACAAGCTTAAGCTTAAATATGAATCACAGTGATTCATTACGGTATCAACTTATACCTCCCTTGATGGGCTGTGTGGTTGAAGGTGCGTCACTGCTGTCCTGGGTTCTTAAACCATGGTTTGATCACATGGGATGTCAAACTTATTATCAACTAAACAATTCCCCTTTGATTATCATATGGCATGAAAATATATTAATTCTGAGGTATAGTGAATTGGCTATTAAAGGACATTTGTAGCTTAATGTTTGTATATGGATAACAGTGATGTAATGAAATTCATTTCATTATATGTCTACTTGCAACAAACACACTACACAGTAAACATGGTAAAGATAGGTGCATACCGATTCTAATTACAAATACCCGAGTTCGACATTGATTTAAGGATGAGAGTTGATATCAACTTGTAACTCCTTGGATGGGTGTGTGGTTTAAGGATTGTCATTGCAGTCATGAGATCAGGTTCCATGGTTCGAGCCTATGGATGGCAAACTTATTATGAACTAAAAAAGTCTGCTTCGGTTAACATATATGAAAATATATTAATTCCATGGTAGAGCGAATTGGATATAAAAGTTAATCTGAAGCTTCATGCTTGTATCTGAATCACTGTGATGTGATGAAATATATTTAATAATGTTCGGCAAACGCACTACATAATTAACATGGTAGAGGTGAGTTGATACCGATTCTAATCACAAATGCCTGAGTTCGACAGTGATTTAGAGAAGGGAGTCGGTATCAACTTATATCCCCTTGATGGCTATGTGGTTTAAGGATTGTCACTGTAGTCCTAAGTTCTTGTTCCGTGGATCGAGCCCATGGGGCGGCGAATTTATAATCAAAACAAAAACTTCCTTTCTGTTAACATATGTCAAAATACATTCATTCTGACGTACAGCGAATTGAATGTTAAAAGACATTTGCAGATAAGAGTTATATATATATATATATATATATATATATATATATATATATATATATATATATATATATATATATATATATATGTGTGTGTGTGTGTGTGTGTGTGTGTGTGTGTGTGTATACATTGTAGTACGAATAAGCACGTGCCTGAGAATATCAATAAATTCACAGTAGAAGGTGAGTGAAACTGAAGACTTTGAACAAGTACTTTTGTAGTTTATATCAGCATTCTCAAGTTCACACTGAACCAAGGAGAGGTTGACAGGCTTATTTATACAAAGGAAGGCCGGAGTTAAAGTTTTATAATGTTAGCAGAATGTTCTTTGAGCAAAAAAGACATGGAAAGAGATCAAGAGCTGATCCAGGGTGGAGATTTATTTTCCCTATTGACATGGCTTCAATAAAAATTTCCTCCAACAGACTTCTTTTCCATTGGTCATTGACCGAGTAGATTACCGATGACTTATTCCAGCTAATGGCGTGGGCTGTCTTAAGCCAATGATCCACAACACCATTATTCGTTAAGCCTATTGAAATAGCGTATTTGTGCTGTGAACATCGCATTATCATGCCGTTAAAAGTTTGGCATGGATAAATCTTATTACATTTTTTTCAAGGAATACTGTATTCAATATATTTGAATTAGGCGGGCTATTTTAAATTAGTTTATGCCTAAAATACTATTATATTTAAACACTAAGTTATTATCAATAGTTTTTAAAATGGGTACAGTGCATCTCCTTTCGATGAATTGTGTGTAATCGTCAACAAACATAGAAAAGGTAAAAAGGCTTAAATTTCATATTTTCAAGAAACTGAGAAGTGACAGATTTAATTTCATGAACAGTATTTCCCTGCATTGGAGAACTGTGGTACTTAACAAAATTTATAATAACCTTAGATTCAATGTAAACAATCTAGTGCTTCACCTGCACCAAAAATTCAAAAGCCTCATTGGGATCAGTGATTGGGTTATCAAACATAAAGAAGATTTTGTAATTAATCTTTCAAGCAAAGAACTGAACCAGAATCTTAAATGTGATTTAGGTTATTATTTTATCGTATGGCGTTAGTGACAAACTTTCGTGCACAAACATCTTTTTAAAGATATCCAAACTGGAAAAGAAAAAAACAAGCATATCACCTTCAATGATAATGAACTTTTTTCAGATTACTTTAAATACCTTAAAAAATTGTGAATTTCCCGAAGAGGTTTATACCTGCAATTCAAGAAGCGAGGAAATATAAAAGTCTGTATATTACTAAAGCTGATAAATCCAGTTGTCTTGTAGTAATGGATAGAATTAGTTGTGTGGAAGAAAATTGAAAACTTATTGTTGTTAGATAATTGCATTTTTACTTCATTTGCTTGCATGGAAAATTAATCATTTTTATATTAATTTAGTTTTCCATTACCTGCAACTGTTTAAGTAATGTTTTCACTATTACACGTCTTACGAAATATTATTGTCTCTTCTGTTTCCCTCCTATGGTTGGTGGTGTTTGGGAGTCTTTGACAGAAGCCAAGATGATTTACGAAAGTGCAAGACTCTGAGAAGGCAGTGTCTTCCTGGCCCTACTACAATTTTGTTACCAATGTTGGATTACTTGAAAGTTGGAGGATTCATTTTGACGATGCCCTTCACTTTGACATCCTCCAGCCACGTACTTTGGACGGTGGAGTTTTCTTCAGTTTCATTCCTTCAGCTTCGTTCTCGGCCTTGAACAGCCCGAGCGAGAGATCTCGCTTACAGGTGGTAAAGAAAGCTATTTATTTAAAGACTCACTAGACGAACAGTGAGTCTGTTTCGTGGGTGCAGCTGTGCTATCTTTTGTGGACACGTGCATTGTTTACCCATGAAGGAGTCCTTGAAAGAGAAGAGTCAAAAGTGGCAACAGATAGGATTTAATTAGTCTGTAATTTGTTATGATATTCACCCTCTTTTCCGTAAATCCTTTGAGTTTCTGGACCCCATACCTTTTGGTGTGAATGAGTTGCTTTCTTTCATTAAAATACCAACATGGCCAAGTGGTTTGATGTAACTAAACTCTCATTTTCCTTTCTTATATGAGAACAACCTTCGGAGGGACTTCAGTAAAATCACCCAAAAATATATTGTGGTCATCTTTCTTATACTAATACCAAAGAACCGCAAAAAATATTGGCTCTTTTTTTCAGATATAAGGAACGGATAACCCTTTCGATGATGTCTGCTGTTGTCTACGAGTACAGTTGTCATAAATGTAATTCAGGAAAATATACTGGATACACTAGGTGACTTCTCAGGGTTTCGAGACAATTTCCCACGGGAGGCTAAGTCAGAAATGGTTGTCAAATGGCTAACACTAAAGCCTTTAATACACCGTTCATGCACACACACACATACACACCCACAAATGTATATATATATATATATATATATATATATATATATATATATATATATATATATATATATATATATATATATAAATATATATATATATATATATATATATATATATATATATATATATATATATATATATATATATATATATATATATATATATATATATATATATATACGTATATATATGCATTCATAGAATAAATATTTTTTTAATTTTTTTTATACCAACAAACTCTACATTGGCGATGCAAGTCCTTTGAAGTTTTTGATATAATGAATGGAAGAAAAGGCGCCATAACAAATTTTAATTATTAAGCAGAATGTACTGGAGATTCTTTCTTGACAAATATTAAGGAAAGCAGAAAGGAAAGAGAGAAAAAGAGGAAATTTTCATAATATCAACGCTTAAAATTTTTCTTACGATATCCTGATATATTATATAACATTAACATATTTTCTATGTATTTCTCTAACCATTAGGTATAAAATTGCCAACTATTTAGAAAATAAAAAATATAACTAAAATATAGCTTCGCTCCGATAAGTAATGAAAAAATAAGAGTAAAAGCCGCTTTATGGCTCCATCCGAAAATGAAAGAGAATATTGCCAAATTTAGTAGCCTAATAATTGCTCTTTTATCCGGCCCGGTGGATTAGCCCTCACTTGGACCGGAATTAGCTGGACGTGGTTATTTTCTAAATGGGCTGAATTCGGTGGCAAAAATTTTGGTATAAGTTTTTCACAATAAGAGACTTGATATAGAAATAATGAAAGTATTATGCCAAGATAATTAAGCCAGAATAATTAATCCAAGAGATTCAGGTCTTGTTCATTTTAATTTGAAGAGATGATGATGTTCACATTTTTTATATTATATTCCGTTAATTCAGTTATTTTTCGTCAAGTAGAGATTATTCATTTTATGACTATCAAGAAAATCACACTCCTAATTTGATTACACGTTGGTTCAAAGATTTGTCCCTCGACACCTCCTATCCCTCTTTTCAAATTTTCTGTCTTTTTGAGAGAGCTTTTCGAGTTCATAGACGTATTCGTTTTTGTTGGTTTTATTCATGCTTTTTTTCTTTCCTCCCTTACATTAGCTGATCTGCATTCGAGATAGATGCATTTTTCAAACTATCTAAATAAAAATAAAGTAATTCCTTCAAAGATTTTAAAGAAAAAAACTGCAGTTGTTAATGTCATCTCTCAATCCTCCGAGTCTTTTACGCTTTCCTTCACAAACAGCTGTAGAGCAAAACACGGGCCACTTTCAGCCATTCAGTGCTGATGATAGTGGAAAGATGGGGTTGGAGTAGTTAGACGGGAAGATAAAAGATATCCTAGAAATAAAGGTTATGTAATTCAATAATCTAAGGAATCGATATAAAACACCCCAGTCGCACTAAGAAGAAGCAATACTGAAGAAAGGAAATGGAGGTGGGGGTAAAATAAAAAGCTCAACAGTGAGAGCTGCTAGGGTCCGAAGGGACAATGCCATCACCCTTTATAAAACCTGGAGTGTACTTCGTGAAGTGCACACTCTTCACTACTCTCCTAAGGGGTATCCGAATGTTAGTTTTAAGGTAATCAATCTAGCAGAGAAGCAAAGCGACTAAGATATTGTACATAGATAAGCAAATAGACGAAACGGAGATCAGAGATTTATTGAATAAGTCCTGGCTGATGTTACAGATGTATTAACACGAAAATAGCGGTAAAGTGTTGCATGTAGGTGACAAGGGCTTGCCTAAAGATTAACGAATAGTTTCTTCACGATCTGAAATACATACAAGAAAGGTAGTCCGATTTTTTCCCCCTCTTCTTAAAATCTTTTTGATACTGACATGCAGAATAGATGTGCTCAATCCAACGTCACTGCTCATGAGAGAGAGAGAGAGAGAGAGAGAGAGAGAGAGAGAGAGAGAGAGAGCATTCCACACCTATTCAGAGTTTAACATAAAATATGTATTCTAAATATTAGTTCATAATTTACTTTGCAGGCATAATATTTTTTAGGAACTCTAACTCTGGATATTAATTCTTTTCTGACTGCATATACAATGTTTGCTTATAATTCTTTAGTGAATGGTAACAAAACTGGAAGTAAATATTGAACCATAAGTAAGAGAAAATTGAAACTTCAGATCCAATTTACAGCAACCATACCCTATGGCATTCCTTAGTAATAATTATTGTTATTCAGTAGATGAAACCTATTCATATGAAACAATCCCATAGCTGCCATTGACTTGAAATTCAGGCGTCAGAAGAACGTGGTGTTCATTAGGAAGAAGTGAGAGGAAGTAAAAGTGAAACACAAGAGGAAGAGTTGCCACTTATTAAAACAAAGTAATGTGTAGATATAAATGTATTAAAATGGAATGAGAATAATATTAGGATAGTATAGTAATGCACTGCATCTTCGCTGGAACTTCTAAAAGTTCAAATTGCACGACATCCTCTGGACCTTTGAAACTTGGAAGTTCGACAGCGAGACATATTTACTGTTTTCGGTAGGCGAAGGGAATCAGGGATCAATTGCGAATGAGAAAGATCTCTACTGAAGTAAAACTTATGAAACAGTGACAAATAACAGACCATCCGTCGATGGTCCAAACTTCATAACTGTTACTATTAGGAAACAGAAACATACCACCACGAACCACTCTATCCAAAAGAGGTAAATCTCTGTCAGAATCAGATATCCACACCGTAGGACAGTATTCTAGTAAAGGATGGACTGGTGACCTAATACAGATTGCAGTGATTTAATCACCGTTATGGATATTTGGGCTCTTATGAACAATACCTAACTTTCGTGCAGCATTTGCCGAAACTTTTATCAATTATTCGCAAAAGTTAGACGTGATTCAAAAGTTACACCTAGAATAGTTAAAGCTTCAGACTCATTCAGCCAAGTTCCATCCACCTGAAGGGGAGGATGTTGGGTGGGGGGGACATATAAGAAATCTGCTGATCAATAGTGTTTCGCTTAACTGGAGTTCAGCCTCACACCCCACCGACTATACCATTTCCTGATCCGGTCCATGTCCAGATTTAGGCTGAGGGCAGCTTCATTTCTCATAAGTGGAGATTTTCCTACACCCACAATTGTAGCTTCATCGGCTTACTGAATAATCTTGTTTTCGAGGACAACAACCATATTACTTGTGTAAGCATACACTAAAAATAAGTGGACCGAGACCACTCCCCTGTGAAACTAACACATATCCAACAACTGTAATCCTAACACATATCCAACCACTCCAAGATTCTGAAGTTTATACATAACGGCCTTGTCCTTTACTAAATCGAAAGCAGCACTGAAATCTATTTTAGCTACTTTGCTCAGCCAGTTCTAAAAGAGCATATTAGTTTTCTATTGGCAGGTTAATGAGAAACGGGAACAATATAGCAAGGGAAGTAAATAAAAATTATGAAATGTTAGAGTGAGGGAAAATTTTTCGAAGAAATGACTGCCGTAGTCAGGTAGAGGTTGAATTTTGAGCTGTTTACTTACTTGATTTGTAATAAGGAAAGAATCAAATATAATCCTCATCAAACTATGTCAAAATCTCTTTACAAAAACTATTTTTAAAGGGTTGTTAATCTATCAGTGTTTAATTAAGAGGTTTTCCTCTTATGATGTACCAGTATGAAATTTGTATCTTTCATAATAAAAGAAGAGAGAAGCAGTTAAACAAAATAAATTCATATTATCAGTTCTATCTATTCCTGCAATTTTGTCCTGCTTTATCAAATCTAACAACGAGTTTAATCCTGCAGATACTTTCATGTCTGTTCTCCCATTGCTGGAAAGTTTTATTCGTACGTCTAGAGCTCTGGAAAGTGAATTTATTGCATGAACATCCCTTCGATATTGAATCACGCTAATTAACTGCACCGACCTCTTTGAAAAGGATTTTATTCTATTTACATCATTCAGTAGGGAATTACGCTCATTTATATCAGCACAGGTGACATTCCACGGAATACCAGCAAACTCACAGTAAGCCAATCGGTAATGGAAAAACGTTCATTGACTGCATAAATAAAAGGGGTACATTTTTGTTACAAATTAAGTATTGAATATTCGAAATCCACATGGCGATAATTAGAAAACCTTTCTAAGCACAGTCTGTTAAAGAATAGATAGATAGATAGATAACCATTTCAGTTGCTATTCTAAGCTTTGGTACTATAATCCATGGAATAGACTGATAGATTGACAGATAGATAGTTATAGATTTAGATAGATAAATAGGTATTGTAAGGATAGGATGATAACTGAAATTAAAATCCCTCATTAATCCGTATAGTTACAGGTTTGCATAGTTATATACATTACACGTCCGAGTTCTCGTTTGCTCCCAATTAGCCCGTGTATGACGTATTAGCTCATTCATCAATCATTCTCTTTCTATTACGTAATCTCACGTATATTTTTCTTTTAACTTGAAAAAGAACAGTAAAATACAAAACGAATACTTCAAGTCTTTTATTATGAGATGTATCATAGTTACTTTTTCATTTCATATCTCTTCCTAGACTTGAATTTTTAATGACCAGGTTTTGATAGTATTTCAATAACTCAGTATTATTCCATTTCCAAAACAGCTCCCAAACCAGTCAGCGTAGGATTCATTTTCCTCATGTGACTTCCACTTTCATTATATATTTTGCCTTATATAAATCATATACAAACAACAACACTTGTCTACAGTATTTTCGGTTAAGTTGAATAAGAATTAGAACTAACACCCTAGCTAGCTTTAAGTAGTTTCACTGTCAGCAGCCTAGATAATGAAATTTAATCAGGCTTCATAAGGGAATGGAGATTCGTTTTGAAATGTCATTCACATATTTTCGACTTGTTTTCTTCAATGAAATAATAAAATCTTTTTTTTACTATGTTTCACGTGTTAATTACTTCAACTAAAGCCTCAAATGTATGTTTCATTAAAACCTTTGGAAAATCTGTGTAGGAAAAGATTGATAAGTTTTTATGTTATCGATCATAACAGAAGTACAAACAAGTTATTCACTTTAAGCATTACAGACTTTTATTAATAAAAAATAACAAAAAAAGTTTCCCATTCGTTCAGAACTTATTGTTGGTTTCAACAATTTTGATATGAAACATAATTGGGAAAAAGTTTTAATTAAACTGAAAAATTTACTGTTGGTTATTAGCTTTTAATGCAGTACACGGCCTGTAAATGATTTTTTCTGTCAAGGAGTTTCTCCCAAAGGGCCTATTTTTCTTTCGACTCTCCCTATTCATGAAATTACATATATATTATACATTCCGATTGTAATTAAGGAATATATAGGATTAACTCAACTAATTAACGTCGGAAAAGTGTATATCATAAATGTGATACGGAAATTTTCCTCAAACACTTTTTAGAAAAACCTGCGATGGTCACTATATATATAAAACCTAATTCTTTTAGATGTGTTATATGATAAAGATTTAGAAAAGAAGAATCTTGAAAAATATGATGTTTCCGTTTGGTATATATGTCTCCCAGCCCCCACCCTGGGATCTGGGACCATTGAAGGTCTTTGAACAGTTTATGTGATGCTTTCGTTATAACTTGGCTCTGCCCCAAACAGCAGCTGCGACCATTGAGATAAAAGCATTTCTAAAATCTCTGAAATTTATCGTTGAAAAAAGGAAGAATTTTATGACTGATTGATGCCCGCTAACAATTGCCTTGCCAGATAAGTCTGTCCATCCTAAAATCCTCCCTTGTGGACAGTTACATGTAAGATTTGAGGATACGGCCCAGTTTCCAAATTTACACCCTTCTTCATACGAAAATAGATCCATCATTTTCTGTTGGTAGATAATTCCTGTTATATTAAGACCTCGATATTGACCTGTTTACAAGTTCGCAACATCAACAGCAACAAGAGACATTTGATATAGCTTTAAAAGGTTTCGTTGCCATTCAGGGCTTAGTAGTCAGGCATCAAGACAAAGAACTCTAATGAAGGGACGAAGGGCAACGGTGCAAAAGTGGAACCGAGAGAAAACTGCTCTGTTCCACTAAGAAATAGAAGAAAAAAGCTAAAATGTGGGCGCACCTAGGGGCCCAAGGAACACTGTAAGCATCCCTTTTTAATGGCTGCACTGCACCACTTGAAGTGGCACTACCCCACTGATGGGAGGATTTATTTGAGAAACATAATGTAGACTTTTCAGAACTCAATCTTGTGTTCCATAATATGAATCACTGAAGTATCTGTCGCCTTTCATTCAAATGTCTCAAAATCAATTTATACTCTGCAGTTCAACTCAAACCCTCTATCGCTTTATGCCAAGATTTTTAAACAGCTTTTATTCCTTTCCGTTTTCATGTTTCAGTCTAGTTAACTCTACACGATCTAGTGCTTACAATATTCCTTTCTTTATTGTCTATTCCCATTCCACTTGCAACTTCATATTAATCCCTATCCAATAAACTTCCTCTATTTTTTTCTAGATAGTTCTTTCCTAAAACCACTTAGAGGTTCTTACGAACATATTATAAACAAGACAAAGTATAAGTGAAGAGCCACTATGTACCTCTTTAAGTATCTAGGAACTATTAAGTGTTAGTGAAACATTATAATTTATTAATTTTTATAAATTTATTAGTTTATCCATTGTTTTTAAGCGCCGGGAGATGCATTTCACTATTTTCTATTTAAGTAAGGTTTTTCTAATTTCCAAAATAAATAAATTTTAGTATTTTCAATGGTCATTTTCACTTTAGTTGTCATACAATTTTTTTACTCTTTTGCCCTACTCCTCTAAGCAAACAGTGATCTTAACACTTGCTGATTAAGATAAATATTTTTTTTTTGAATTGAATAAATGCAAATAACATTCAGGGAGAGTTAGACCTTTATGTATTATGTTTATTGCATAATTTGTTAGTGCATAATAAGTGAGGCCACTGATTCTTGTTTATGTATATTAAGTTAACGCCTACGATTTCTCTCTGAAAAAAAAAAAAATAACTAAATCCGTGAGCTGCTAAATAGAAATGGGTTTAAATTTCCTGGAAATATGATCATCCCGGAGTGTAATGTATTTTAAACTATGCATACATACAAAGAAAATGTTTAAAAATTCAATATACTTTGCAGTAAAAAGCGAAGCTGGTATTATAATCTCCATTTCTGAATATGTGCAAGAATAAGCTCCGACTATTTCAAAAGCTCTTAGAATATCCATTCATTCATGAATTTCTATATCAGCCTCAGGCTTTTACAAGCCATTGATTTATAGGAGAATTTTATTTGGTGTTTCTAGAAACAGTCTAAAATAAACAAAAGAAATATAATATTTGGCTACATATATATCAATCAAATGGGGACTGGAATGAATATCTAGAAACAAAAATCGATATTCTGGTCTTTCATTGTATCTTTAGAACTTATATATAAACCGCTTTTGCTTGCGTTTACTTTATTCTTTTATTTCAATCATAGGAAGACCATCTCAATGCTAGAATGGGCCATATCTTCAAACTTATAAAAATTAATTTTCCTGCTAAAATTCTATATTTGAATTATGATGAATGTTCCTTCCATTTTTCGCCTACAAGAAGTTCAAAGGTTTCCAGAAATAACGCCAGTGGACAGGGAACTGAACATATCACTGAAGCTTATATGATGAAGAATCATTAGCGGTAATTCTAAACGAAAATCTAACTGATAAAACTGTTGATGAAAGCACAATTTTGCGACTAGATATTTCGCTATACTTTTCATTTATTATGAATTAATTAGTTTGATGGAGTGGCATATTGTCATGGAAGAAAACCTACTTAGTTCCATAAAAATAATGGGGATAGTTTTTATACGAAAAATTGTACCTGTAGTACATTTTTCTATTTTATTTTTATCTTTTTCTGGTTTCCTTGTGTTTTGACTGATATGCAGTAAGATTAAAGGATCTTATTATTAAATTTCTTGAATATGCCTTGCTCTGTGCTTTAAATAGTTCGAAATACCATTAATATACCTTAATGAGCGTAACTACCTTGAAATGCTAGTTACGCGTTTCATCGCCGCCGCTGCTTAAAACTACTGTTTACCTGAACCAGGGTTATCCAAGACAGGACAGATTCCCTTCACTCTCCACTGCGAGCACAAGTCACTCAATCTTCATAAAATTTACTGTGAATATTATTATCAGTATTACATGGGATCGTCTGATGTTTCACAGTAAGTATTATCTCACCGTGAGGTTCATGTAATACTTCACTTTAATCATCCCTGCTTTCGTAATTACTGATGGGCTGGACGTGAGATCTGCTGCTACGTCCAAGGAAATTGCCAATCAAGATGGTATCAATTTGGTGACCGTTGGATGCTTCATTGAACCCTAATGGATTACTCAACTGAATAAACCGCCGCAAGGCATTCTTTGAGGTAGGTCTCGTTCCGTTTGGCACACAGAACGAGACTTTAAAGTTGTCCTAATATTTTAGTGCGCCTTCATCAAACCTTTAACAATAAACTCGATTCCTTAATTCTTAAGTCAGTCACTTTTTTACCCTTGCGAGATCCTTTAATTAACTGTGATATTAACACAATGAAAACCTTCGTAACTGTGATATTAACACAATGAAAACCTTCGTAACTTTATCTTGTCACAGCTATTCATTTTTGTCTCTTTGATTGATAGTTCTCTTTTATTTTTTAGGATTCGAGGTATTAGAAGTGTAGGGGGATTTGGTTGCCAGTGCCTAGGATACCAAACATCTGGTCTGCGTCGTTGTCTTCCAGGGAATGTATACTAGTTCAAGATAGTTTTACCTTGTTGGGATTAATACTTTATGTTGTCACTCGGATTCATCTAATAAATGCTTGAACATTTTGCATTCGTATTTTTTTTCATCTCTCTATTATTTTTGAGTAGTTTTTATTACGTCCTGGATTAAGACTTGCGGTAGAAATTTCTTAATCAAAACACCTAATTAGAAAGAAAATTGAATTAGAATGTTGTAATCATTTTATGGAGTTTATGTCGTTATCATAATCATAATAATAATCATAATCTATGATATAATCATAATTGCTACAAAGGAAGTACAACCTAGAGTAAAATGTATTTGTCATTGCGCATTGAAACAGCGAAAGCAAATTTGTTACATATTGGTTCAAAATATCTCAAAAGAAAATAATACCATTCAATATTGAAATAAACTGTGCGCTGTCGAATAGTCGACTGCATATATTACATCAAATGCTAAAGTGATGAAACATATGAAAAGATATATATAAAAATGCATAGCAAATTCGTTGGTGTAATTCATTACTGGTAAAAAGGTAATATATGAAAGAGTATGAGATAAAGAAAAAAATTTCTCTATTTTTCCACACATATGTTAATAATTCTATCATCGTGGCGAAAAAAAATAAAAAGAAGAACATCAAATCTAATTCCAACACTTGATTCATAGATCAAAATGTTAAGCTGCGATGATATGACAACAACCAGCAGCCTGAACAAAGGAAGAGTTTTAGGAATATCGTTAAATGACAGAAGTCTTTTTGAAATTAAAATGCATTGATTATTTTTTAGTACACCTAATATTGCGTAGACAATATCTTGATCAATTTTCACTGTTATAAATGATAAAAATCAGCATATAAACAAATACATAGAAGCTAATTCCTACGTTTTACACAGTAGACTTTTGAGAGGATCTGTTAACACTGACAGCTAAAAAAAAGTAACAACGCAAATAATGTTATTAAAAAGTTATAACTAAGGGCGGGCTTTAACAGAAAAGGATTGTGTGAAGAATCAGTCACTGACTACAAAGATGATACTTAAATGAAAAACAAGGTAATTACTTCATTGTAATAACTTTCAAGTCTGTACTATTTGGAGATTTGCAGAGCATATAATGATAAATATTTCAGCATACTTTAGAGGCTTTCATTAGTATCGATTAAATTTTGGTCTTTCGTCTGTTTTTAAGAAAACATCCTAGTAATTTATCATTGTCCCTCTGTGGTGAGATGAAATATATATAGTCATAGTTTTGCTCATAATGAAAATCGTCATCAGCCTAATCATATTCAGAAGAACAAGAAGAGAATGAGAAGAAGAAGAAAAACGAAGAGAGAGAGAGAGAGAGAGAGAGAGAGAGAGAGAGAGAGAGAGAGAGAGAGAGAGAGAGAGAGAGAGAGAGAGAGAGAGAAATTCACATTCCTACGTCTTCATTGTGAAGTTGGGAAGTAAATTAATGCATCAAATATGAACGTTGGAGTATATCAAGTTAAAACAGAATTCCTTCGAATCAAGGAAGAAAGCAATCTTAGGTGTAAAGCTTTAAACTTTTGTAAAAGCTATTTCACAAGTTAGAGAATACAAGTAAGGAATGGTATTATGCATCACTAAAAAAGAAAAAATATCTGCATGCCCATTCAAATAAAAGATGAAAAACATCTGTAATTATCATAATGTTTATATCTTATGACGAAGGATTTCAG
>NC_087219.1:64812965-64830465 GCF_015104395.2 Macrobrachium nipponense
GCCACATTGTATCGAGAAATGAATTTCTATCACCAGAAATAAATTCCTCTGGTTGGCCGAGCCGAGAGTCGAACTTCGGACCACCGGATTGGTAGCCGAGCGCGAAATGCCTTAATATTTAATTCAGTCAAGTTAGTAAAGAGAGAGAGAGAGAGAGAGAAAAAAAAAAAACATGAATAACCCAAAACACAGCGAATGTGTTTATGAAAAATCAGGGATACGAAGTTTTCAACGATCAATTCATTTAAAAAGTCTGTAATTAAATCGGGAATGTGATTTTCTTTATATAGTATTAAAACCAACCAATCTTTTCTTGAACAACATTTCAATTGCCTACCTGTTTGTGAAAGACAGGTAAACACAGATAAAAATACAGATATATTAGAAATTAGTGCTTACACTTTAACAATATCAGAGAAATAATTGTACTAACATTAAAGATTATGACGATTATCATCCCTTTTAATCAAAATGAACAAAACTCAAATCTCCTGTATCAATCAATCTATGTTTAATCGTCTTCGGCTTAATTCTACCATTCTATTTCATCGAGTCTTTTAAAGTGAGGGCTAATCCACTGGGCCCGATAAAAAAGCAATTATAAGAATACTGAATTCCGGACTATTCTCTTTCATTTCCAAATGAAGCCATGAAGCGGGTTTTACTCTGATTTATTCATTATCTTTCACATCTAAATTATGCCTTACTATTCGTAATTCGATTTCAAATCGTTAAAGGAGTGTACAGAAATCTTGTTAATGCTATTTAATATCTCTGATGCCGTTAGAACAAAATTTAAGCGTTAACTCTACTGATACTCTCCTAATTCTCTCTCTCTCTCTCTCTCTCTCTCTCTCTCTCTCAAACAAACACACTCACACATAAGATATAATTCGGGAATTATTCAGTATAAATCAGTAAATTAGTATGATTTATTCAATATTTTCCGAAATAACAAACTGCAGGTATTTGCCAACAGGAAGTGGCCACGATTTATAATTCTAATTTTATACCAATGAGAATTACTACTATTCTTCCTATATTCGCTTCTCTGAACAGTATCATATATTTATGGGACTTTTTTTTTTCTCCATCCATCATTTAAAACTTTAAATACCAAGCCTCACTCAGGCCTGGTATTTATGCTCAAGTTTACTGTCAGTCCACCACACGGAAGAAGTAGATCTGTCAGTCGGACAGTCAACTCGAGGTCATTTCCCTCAATTCTATACGGCAAAACTATATGGCAGCGATGGAACCTCCGCTGGTTGATAAAAAATAAGAAAGAAGGAAAGAGGCATAACATAGTATGGTCTAAATATTGCCTATTAAAGAGAGATGTTTATTCTCATACAATGAATAAGGTTACATGAGATCTAGGGGTTGGTTCAGTTATATATGAGGCTTACCTTCAATAGTAATACCTTTCATAAAAAGACAAGACAGTTGCCTAGGCCTATACCTAATTGTATTTATCACTTGGAAATACTTTTTATTTATTGTGTGATTTGGTCTCACAAAGGTCTACAAATAGCACTGCGGGGTGCAACAAGTAAATGATCTAGGCCTATAAATAATTTGTTCATATTCTGGTCCGAGTGGCTGAGATCCTTCCCAGGCAAAGTCCAGAGGCGAACATTCGTGAAATCGCTGGTTACCCGTCCACACGTGCGATCACCTGTCATTCGGTCGGAAGAACTTTAGGTAATTCCATCAAATCATCTGTTCTGGGAAGTGGACTGACTTCGCCAAGAAACAGTCGCCCACACACACGCTTTAACGTCAGTTTCGATGAACTGACAGGGAAATGACAG
Organism: Macrobrachium nipponense; assembly: GCF_015104395.2. Taxonomy (NCBI): domain Eukaryota; kingdom Metazoa; phylum Arthropoda; class Malacostraca; order Decapoda; family Palaemonidae; genus Macrobrachium; species Macrobrachium nipponense. Next base: position 64,814,780 of record NC_087219.1, read on the forward strand.
GTAAACCTTTTTACAAGATGAAAACATATTTTGTGATTACTGATATGAGACTTACACACCACACACAAACTTACAAAAATCGCGTACACAATAGCATACACACACACACACACACACACACACATATATATATATATATATATATATATATATATATATATATATATATATATATATATATATATATGTAATATATATATATATATTATATATATATATATATATATATGTATATATATATATATATATATAATATGATATATATATATATATATATATATATATATATATATAAACGAAGTTACTACTTCGTTTATTTTAATTTTCCTTCGTGGCATATATCTTGATATATATATATATATATATATATATATATATATATATATATATATATATATATATATATATATATATATATATATATATCAAGATATATGCCACGAAGGAAAATTAAACGAAGTAGTAACTGCGAGACCTTTCGACGTTTCCACGTCCTTTACTAAGCTGAACTGACATACATGGGACAAGAGACAAAACAAGAAGATTCGTATACCTGACAGATAGGGATTATAAAGATATTATAGTACCTAGAATCCGACACACCTGGAAGAGAGTAACCTTCCCAAACAAGCATAAACAATGGGTGCGATTAAAAGTTTAAGATAACTATCTCAGATACAAGAACAAGACAAATAAAGAATTATAGGTGACAACTGTTCAGAACTTTGGTAAACAAAACCATGTTCACAGTACATATTCACAATACAGGTTAGACATACAACGAAGATAACTCAAAGGCAACTAATTTTTATTTAAGTCTGTAATTATATCTTTGAGGTCATTCTTAGAAATGTTACAAATACAAGGGTCTAAATGAAAAAAGCCACGACTAACATTGAAATTACAATGAAAAGTAAGTTGTATTAACCCTTCGTGGACTGGGGGGTTCAAAATTACCTAGAAGACTAATGGGGTCCACACGGACCCCATTCTTTTGAGTCTGATAAATACATTATGTATGAACTCAGAATTGCTCAACTTTACATGTGTATTCTTCAGGCCTTTTATGATGAAACCCAATATCCTTTGTGCATGTATTGTAAAAAAAAAATCCGATTTGTGTGTAAGAAAGAAACCAGTGAAAAAAAATGCCTTTATTTAACAAAATTACAATTCCCCTCAATTAAACAAGTAAATATTAGTAATTAATGACAAAAAAGACATACAGGTTTTTGTTTTTGGTTCTTTTTGACACAATGCGACTTACACATCAAGCAAATTTGATATGAAATCTTTACAAATAAAGTTACAATGTGTATCACACACTGGGTCACCACATGATGTACACGATTTTTTTGTTTTTTTTTGTCCAGCTTCCTCGGACACTTGGAACAACACCTTTTCTTGGGGTCTTGGAGCTGGGTAGTAGAGGGTAGTGCTGTGTCTTCCTTACTCATGAAGGCTTCCATACATTGAATTATATGCCTTGGGAAATTACCTAGTAAATCTCTGAAACGCCGCTGGATCTGTATCTTACAAAGCTGTTCAGCTAAGTCAGAGACAAAATTCCTGCGCTTTTGGTTTCCAGTATAGACATTAGAATTTTTTTCCATGAAACATACAGCACCGTTATATTCTGCAACATCAAACATCCATTCAAAAATAACCAAAGGCCATCTATTGGTGATTCTTTTACACGCATAGTTCTTGACTAAGAGGTCTAAGGTATCAACCCCACCTTTTGTTGCATTATAATCCAAAATCATATCGGGTTTGAAAGGTTCATCTTCTTATATCTTATTGTCATAATGGATTGTGCTCAGTAAAATTACTGCCTTATCGATCTTCGGGACATAGGTGCATACCATAAGATGGTGATCTTTGCTGAAGCCGAACTTTGTTGATTGCGCTTTGCGATACCGGGATGCTTGAAATGATAGGGGTATTTGCCGTTTATTTTTCCTAAGTGTTCCCAACAGAGTAATATTCTTGTTCAGTAGTTCTAGAGCAAGACTAAAATCTGTAAAGAAGTTGTCACATGTAACATTTCTTCCTGAATTAGCAATAATTGTGGTGAGATCCCGAACAACCCTACTGGCTTGTTGCCGTTCCGGACCTTCGGGACCCTTTCCTGAATATATTTGTGCATTTAATCCCATATTTATTTGGTTTTGATGGCATATATACTTTGAAGGAACATCTCCTCGGAATGATACTAGAGATTCCTGAACAGTAACATATGATCCAGCTTTATAGTTTACCTGGCATGCTTCAATAAACTTATGCCAAACTTCATATATAGGTGCCAACTTCCCTTGTTCACCATTTTTTCTCACTACACGTGTTGACATATCATCAGACCTTATGCACCTCTTTATCTGTTTGAACCTGTCACGACTCATAGAAGCACGGTAAATTGGTGGTCCTGTCTTAGTACTGAATAATTCAGAATTACTTCAGAAATAATATTATGGAAAAATTATTTGATATGTAGATTAGGCAGAGTGCTCTAAGCTTAGAAAAAACATAGTTTTTAGAATTGCACCAAAACAAAATAGAGAAGAATTAGGGACACGGAAGACCGATGGGGTCCCTACGGATCCCAGAGATATATTTTTAGCTGTCATTCCCTTAAAATTGATTATCCTAAGCTAATAACACTTGTGAATATGCATAAACCACTAATGATAAAATTAATCGCATAAGGGTATTTTTTAGTAGATACCAAAGACTCACTGGGGGTCTCAGAGACCCCACCAGTCCACAAAGGGTTAAAGCAGATTCTAAAAGATTTCGTGATAAGACATCTCTTGACCTTGCAATTACTGAACTACCAACCCAATTTATTCGGTGGTTGTTTTCACTTAAATGAATAAATATTGCATTAGATGTTTGCCCAGTTTTACAGAATATTTATGCTGGCTTAGCCTTACTTCTAGGCCCTTGCTAGACTGTCCGAGATAAAATGAGGGACAATCCATACAAGGAATTTTATATATTATGTTGTTGCTTTCTCTGGGGCTATTTTTTATTAACATTCCTTTTAGTGTGTTATTATAGGAGAAAACAAGGTTGACATTAAAAAGCTTTTAACAATGATTTAATGGTTTCAAATCAGTTAAAAAAAGGCAAACTGAGAATGTTCTTAAAATTTTCTTTCTACGTGTTGCTTACACTATAAAACTTTTTGTGGGCTTTATTATAAAAAATATCTAATATATGTGAAGGATAGCATAAATCTTTCCCTATCTTTCTTATGTATTCAATTTCTTTATCCAAAAAATTGGGGACTCAGTTTGCCTTTTTTTTAACGGATTTGAAACCATTAAATCATTGTTAAAAGCTTTTAATGTCAAGGAGAGGTTGGCAGGCTTATTTATACAAAGGGAGGCCGGAGTTAAAGTTTTAAAATCTTAGCAGCATGTTCTTTGAGCAAAAAAGACATGGAAAGAGATCAAGAGCTAATCCAGGGTGGAGATTTATTTTCGCCATTGACATGACTTCATTAAAAATTTCTTCCAACAGATTTCTTTTCTTTCGTTCATTGACCAAGTAGATTACCGATGACTTATTGCAGCTAATGGCGTGGGCTGTCTTAAGCCAATGATCCACAACACCATTATTCGTTGAGCCTATTGAAATAGCATATTTGTGGAGTGATCATCGCATTATCATGCCGTTAGAAGTTTGGCATGTATAAATCTTATTACATTCTTTGCAAGGAATACTGTATTCAATATGTTTGAATTAGGCGGGCTATTTTCAATTAGTTTATGGCAAAAATATTATTATATTAAAATACTAAGATATTATCAATAGTTTTTAAAATGGGTACAGTGAATCTCCTTTCGATTAATTGTGTGTGATCGTCAACAAACATAGAAAAGACAAAAAGTCTTAAATTTTATATTTTCAAGAAACTGAGAACTGACAGATTTAATTTCATGAACAGTATTCCCTAGATTGGAGATCAGTGGTACTTAACAAAATTTATAATAACCTTAGATTCAATATAAGCAATCTAGTGCTTCACCTGCAAAAAAAAATTCAAAAGCCTCAATGAGATCAGTAACTGGTATATCAAACATAAAGAAGATTTTGTAATTAATCTTTCAAGCAAAGAACTGAACCAGAATCTTAAATGTGATTTAGGCTATGGTTTATTAAATGACATTAGTGATAAAGATTAGTGCACAAACATCATTTTAAAGATATCCAAAATGGAAAAGAAAAAACCAAGCATATCACCTTCAATGATAATGGATTTTTTTCCGATTACTTTAAATACCTTATATAATAGGGAATTTCCCGAAAAGGTTGATACATACAATTCAAGAAACGAAGAAAGATAAAAGTCTGTATATTACTAAAGCTGATGCATCCAATTGTTTTGTAGTAATGGATAAAATTAGTTATTTGGAAGAAAATGGAAAACTTATTGTTGTTAGATAATTGCTTTTCTCCATTTGGTTGCATGGAAAATGTATAATTTTTCTATTAGTTTAGTTTGCCATTACCTGGAACTGTTTAAGTAATGTTTTCACTATTCCACGGCTTACGAAATGTTATTGTTTTTTTTCTGAGCTTTGTTTTCCTCCAATGGTTGGTGGTGTTTGGGAGTCTTTGACAGAAGCCGAGATGATTTACGAAAGTGCAAGACTCTGAGAAGGCAGTGTATTCCTGGCCCTACTACAGTTGTGTTACCAATGTTGGATTACTTGAAGGTTGGAAGATTTATGTTGACGCTGCCCTTCACTTGTACATCCTCCAGCCACGTACTTTGGACGTTGGAGTTTTCTTCAGTTTCATTCCTTCAGCTTCGTTCTCGCCCTTGAACAGCCCGAGCGAGAGATCTCACTTACAGGAGGTAAAGAAAGATATTTATTTAAAGCCTCACTAGACGAACAGTGTGTCTGTTTCGTGGGTGCAGCTGTGATATCTTTTGTGGACACGTGCATTGTTTACCCATGAAGGAGTCCTTGAAGGAGAAGAGTTAAAAGTGGCAACAGATAGGATTTAATTAGTCTGTAATTTGTTAGGATATTCACCCTCTTTTCCGTAAATCCTTAGAGTTTAGGGACCCCCAACCTTTTGGTGTGAATGCGTTGCTTTCTTTCATTAAAATACAAACATGGCCAAGTGGTTTGATGTACGTAAACTCTCTTTTTCCTTTCTTATATGAGAACAACCTTCGGAGGGCCTTCAGTAAAATCACCCAAAAATATGTTGTGATCATCTTTCTTAAACAAATACCAAAGAACCGCAAAAATATTGGCTCTTTTTTCAGATATAAGGAATGGATAACTCTTTCGATGATATCTGGTGTTGTCTACGAGTACAGTTGTCATAGATGTAATTCAGGTAAATATACTGGATACACCAGGTGACTTCTCAGGGTTCGAGACAATTCCCACAGTCAGGAATGGTTGCCAACTGGCTAACAAAAAGGCCTTTAATACAATACACCGTTCATGCACACACACATACACACTCACAAATGTATAGATATATATATATATATATATATATATATATATATATATATACTATATATATATATATATATAGTTATATAAATTATATATATATGATATATATATATATATAATATATATATATATATATATATATATAAAAATATTGTGTGTGTCGTGTGTGTGTGTGTGTGTGTGTATGTGCGTGTGTGTGTGTGGCTGGGGCGTGTAAGTCTCGTATGATTACTCACAATATCTTTTAGAATATGTTAACATTTAAAAAAAATGTGCCATATACATTCATAGAATAAATCATTTTTAATTATACCAACAAACTCTACATTAGCGATGCAAGTCCTTTGAAGTTTTTGATATAATGAATTATAATCATTAAGCAAAATGTACTGCAGATTATTTCTTGACAAATATTAAGGAAAGCAGTAAGGAAAGAGAGAGAAAGAGGAAAGTATCATAATATCAACAGTTAAAATTTTTCTTACGATATCCTGATATATTATATAACAATAAAATATTTTCTATGTATTTCTCTAACCATTAAGTATAAAATTGCCAACTGTTTATAAAATAAAATATAAGAATATAAGTAAAATATAGCTTCGCTCCGAAAGGTAATGGAAAAAATAAGAGTAAAAGCCGCTTTATGGCTCCATCCGGAAATGAAAGAGAATATTGCCAAATTTAGTAGCCTAATAATTGCTCTTTTATCCGGCCCGGTGGATTAGCCCTCACTTGGACCGGAATTAGCTGGACGTGGTTATTTTCTAAATGGGCTGAATTCGGTGGCAAAAATTTTGAATAAGTTTTTTGCTGTAAGAGACTTGATAAAGAAATAATGAAAGTATTATGCCTAAGATAATTAAGCCAGAATAATTAATCCAAGAGATTCAGGTCTTGTTCATTTTAATTTTAAGGGATGATGATGATCACATCTTTATATTATATTCCGTTATTTCAGTTATTTTTCGTCAAGTAAAGATTATTCATTTTATGACTCTATCAAGAAAATCCCACTCCTAGTTTGATTACGTTGGTTTAAAGATTTGTCCGTCAACACCTCCTATCCCCTCTTTTCAAAATTTTCTGTCTTTAGGAGAAAACTTTTCGAGTTCACAGACGGATTTCTCTCCATCCTTTCATTAGCTGAACTGCATTCGAGATAGATGCATATTACGAACTATCTAAATAAAAATAAAGTAATCCCTTCAAAGATTTTAAAGAAAAAAGAAGCAGTGGTTGATGTCATCTCTCAATCCTCCGCGTCTTTTACGCTTTCCTTCACAAACAGCGAAAATCTTTCGTTTCCTTGCATTACGCATTAGTGACAATGATCTAGGCTGTAGAGGAAAACACGGGCCACTTCCTGCCATTCAGTACTGATGCTAGTGGAAAGATGGGGTAGGAATAGTTAGACAGGAAGATAAAAGAGATCCTAGAAATAAAGGTAATGAAATACAATAATCTTAGGAATCGATATAAAACACCCCAGTCGCACTAAGGAGAAGCAATAGTGAAGAAAGGAAATGGAGGTGGGGGTAAAATAAAAGGCTCAACAGTGAGAGCTGCTTGGGTCCGAAGGGACACTGCAAACACCGTTTAGAATACCTGGAGTGTACTTCGTGAAGTGTACACATGTTAACCACTCTCCTAAAGGGTATTCGAATGTTACTTTTCAGGTAATCAATCTAGTAGAAAAGAAAAGCGACCAAAATATACATAAATAAGAAAATAGACAAATCGGAGATTCGAGATTTATTGAATAATTGCTTGGCTGAGGTTACAGATGTATTAACACGAAAATAGCGGTAAAGTGTTGCTTGTAGGTGACAGGGGCTTGCCTAAAGATTAACGAATAGTTTCTTCACGATCTGAAATACATATAAAAAAGCTAGGCCGATTTTATCCCTCTTTTCTTAGGATCTATTTGATACTGACAAGCAGAATAGATGTGCTCAATCGAACCTCACTGCGAATGAGAGAGAGAGAGAGAGAGAGAGAGAGAGAGAGAGAGAGAGAGAGAGAGAGAGAGAGAGAGAGAGAGAGCGAGAGAGATGCAGCTTTATATAACTTAATAATTTCTTCCTTTAGTTTTCATTGTTCTTTGTCACAATGGCTTTAATTAAAAACTGAAAAAAAAAATGTTCTAAGTGAAACGTAACTGACATTAAAGTGTAGGATTTTTTTATGCATTAGAAAAAAATCAAGTTATTAATCACATTTGATTGTTTTATTATTCCACACCTGTTTAGAGTTTAACATAAAATATGTATTCTAAATATTAGTTCATAATTTACTTAGCAGGCATAATATTTTTTGTGAACTCTAACTCAGGATATTAATTCTTTTCTGACTGCATATACAATGTTTGCTTATAATTCTTCAGTGAATGGTAACAAAACTGGAGGTAAATATTGAACCATAAGTAAGTGGAAATTGAAACATCAGGTCTAATTTACAGTAACCATAACCTATGGCATTCCTTAGTAATAATTATTGTTATTCTGTAGATGAAACCTATTCATATGGAACAAGCCCACAGCTGCCATTGACTTGAAATTCAGGCATGAAAAGAATATGGTGTTCATTAGGAACAAGTGAGAGGAAGTAAAAGGAAACACAAGAGGAAGGGTTGCCACTTATTAAAAAAAAGTAATGTGTAGATAAAACTGCATTAAAGTGGAATAGTATTAGAATAGTATAGTAATGCACTGCATCTTCGCTGGAACTTCTAAAAGTTCAAATTGTATGACGTCCTCTGGGAGACTGTTCGGTGTGAAAAATAAAGGACCTTTGAAACTGAGAAGTTCGACAGCGAGACACATTTACTGCATATTGGTGCTGCTGTTCAGAAGGTTGAAGGGAATCAGGGATCAATTGCGAATGAAAAAGATCTCTACTGAAATACAACTTATGGAACAGTGACAAACAACAGACCATCCGTCGATGGTCCAAACGTCATAACTGCTACTATTAGGAAACAGAAACATTCCACCACGAACCATTCTTTTCTAGATAGATAAATCTCTGTCAGAATCAGACATCCACATCGTAGGACAGTATTCTAGTAAAGGAAGGACAAGTGACCTAAAACAGATTGCAGTGATTTTATCACCGTTATGAATATATGGGCTCTTATGAACAATACCTAACTTTCGTGCAGCATTTGCGGAAACTTTCAACAACTATTCTGAAAAGTTAGACGTGATTCCAAAGTTACACCTAGAACAGTCAAAGCTTCAGACTCATTCAGCAAAGTTCCATCCACTTGAAGGGGAGGATTGGGCGGGGGGACATGTAAGAAATCTGCTGATCAATAGTGTTTTCGCCTAATTGGAGTTCAGCCTCACACCCCACCGACTATACCATTCCCTGATCCGGTCCATGTCCCGATTGAGGCTGAGGGCAGCTTCATTTCTCATAAGAGGAGATTTTACTACACCCACAATTGTAGCATCATCGGCATACTGAACAATCTTGTTTTCGAGGCCAACAACCATATTACTTGTGTAAGCATACACTAAAAATAACAGTGGACCGAGACCACTCCCCTGTGGAACTCCAGACAATGTAGGTCTTGGTGTACTGAAAATCTCTGATCACACCAACTCGTTGCTGCCTACTTGTAAAGAAATCTTGAAGTAATCCTAACACATATCCAACCACTGCAAGATTCTGAAGTTTATACATAAGTGCCTTGTCATTTACTAAATCGAAAACATTACTGAAATCTATTTTAGTTACTTTGCACTGTCAATTCTAAAAGAGCATATTAGTTTTCTATTGGCAGAAATTGTTTAGTAAATTGATTAATGAAAGATTACTTTTAGAATCTAGGCTAATGAGAAACGGGAACAATATAGCAAGGGAAGTAAATAAAAATTAAGAAATGTTTGAGTGAGGGAAAATTTCTCGAAGAAATGACTAGTGAGGTAGAGGTTGAATTTTGAGCTGTTTACTTACTTGATTTGTAATAAGCAAAGAATCAAATATGATCCTCATCAAACTATGTCAAAATCTTGTTGTCTGCGTGTTTCCAATAAAAGATGCCTTGAATTATACTGAATGTGGTTCGAAAAACCAGCGAAAATTCTAGAACCAAATCGTGTGAAAATTATGGTTCCGTTATGCATATGAAAGAATTGTCTTAGGTTTCTTGAATATCAGGTAGTTGTTTTAACACTCTGCTTAGGAATATCATTGAACCAGTGTATAAGAAGAATCTATCCGTTGCCAAAAGAAATTATGGTTCTGTTCAAAAAGCTACTGAGGCAGATTTTATATTTTTACTAAAATTCTTTCTAATGCTTTTTAATAAGTTCGAATTTCATCCATGCACAAATTTGAATCCTTCTCGTTACAAAAACTATTTTTAATGGGTTGTTAATCTGTCAGTGCTTAATTAAGAGGTTTTCCTCTTATGATGTACCAGTATGAAATTTATATTTTTCATAATAAAAGAAGAGAGAAGCAGTTAAACAAAATAAATTCATATTATCAGTTCTATCTATTCCTGCAATTTTGTCCTGCTTTATAAAATCTAACGACGAGTTTAATCCTGCAGATACTTTCATGTCTGTTCTCCCATTGCTGGAAAGTTTTATTCGTACATCTAGAGCTCTGGAAAGCGAATTTATTGCATGAACATCCCTTCGATATTGAATCACGCTAATTAACTGCACCGACCTCTTTGAAAAGGATTTTATTCTATTTACATCATTCAGTAGGGAATTACGCTCATTTATATCAGCATAGGTGACATTCCACAGAATACCAGCAAACTCACAGTAAGCCAATCGGTAATGGAAAAACATTCATTGACTACATAAATAAAAGGGGTACATTTTTGCTACAAATTAAGTATTGAATATTCGAAATCCACATGGCGATAACTAAAAAAACTTTGTAAGCTCAGTCAGTTAAATGATAGATAGATAGATAACCATTTCAAATACTATTCTTAGCGCTACTATAATCCGTGGAATGGACTGATAGATTGACAGATAGATAGGCATAGACATAGATAGATAGACAGGTATTGTAAGGTTAGGATGGTAACTGAAATTAAAATCCCTTATTAATCCGTATAGTTGCAGCTTTGCATAGTTATATACATTACACGTCCGAGTTCTCGTTTGCTCCCAACTAGCCTTTGTATGACGTACTTTATCGTTCACCAATCATTCTCTTTCTGTCGACAACCTTCTGTTGACGACAGAAAGTCGTCTGTTATCTCTTTTCTTCTAACGTCTGTTATCTTCTAACGTCTGTTTTCTTCTAACGTCTGTTATCTCTTTTCTTCTAACTTGAAAAAGAACAGCAAAATACAAAACGAATATTTCAAGTATTTTATTATGACATGTATCCTTGTTACTTTTTCATTTTATATCTCTTCCTAGACTTGAATTTTTAATGACCAGGTTTTAATAATATTTCCAAAACAGCTTCCAAACCAGTCAGGGTAGGATTCATTTTCCTCTTGTGACTTCCACTTTCATTATATATTTTGCCTTATATAGATCATATACAAACAACAGCACTTGTCTACAGTATTTTCGGTTGAGTTGAATATGAATTAGAACTAACACCCTACCTAGATTTTAGGAGTTTTCACTGTCAGCAGCCTAGATAATGAAATTTAATCAGGCTTCATAAGGGAATGGAGATTAGCTTTCAAATGTCATTCACTTATATTTTCGACTTGTTTTCTTCAATGAAATAATAAAATCTTTTATTACTATGTTTCACGAGTTAATTACTTCAACTAAAGCCTCAAAGGTATGTTTCATTAAAACCTTTGGAAAATCTGTGGAAGAAAAGATTGATAAGATTTTATGTTATCGATCATAACAGAAGTACAAACAAGTTAATCACTTTAAGCATTACAGACTTTTAAAAAGCTTTTGGAAGAAAATGTTTTCAATCTGCTTATTTATCACATACGTTTACCATAATTTAATTAATAAAAAATAAAAAAAAAAGTTTCCCAGTCGTTCAGAGCTTATTGTTGGTTTCAACAATTTTGATAGGAAACATAATTGGGAAAAAGTTTTAATTAAACTGAAAAATTTACAGTTGGTTATTAGCTTTTAATGCAGTACACGGCCTGTAAATGTCAAGTTTTTCCCAAAGGGCCTATTTTTCTTTCGACTGTCCCTCTTCATGAAATTACATATATATTATACATTTCCATTATAATTAAGGAATATATAGGTTTAACTCAACTAATTAACGTCGGAAAAGTGTATATCATAAATGTGATACGGAAATTTTCCTCAAACACTTTTTAGAAAAACCTGCGATGGTCACTATATATACAAAACCTAATTCTTTTAGATGTGTTATATGATGAAGATTTAGGAAAGAAGATTATTGAAAAATATGATGTTTCCGTGTGGTATATATGTCTCCCAGCCCCCCACCCTGGGATCTGGGACCATTGAAGGTCTTTGAACAGACAAGATAACTAGTTTATGTGATGCTTTTGTTATAACTTGGCTCTGCCCCATACAGCAGCTGCGACCATTATGATAAAAGCATTTCTAAAATCTCTGAAATTTATCGTTGAAAAAAGGAAGAATTTTATGACTGATTGATGCCCGCTAACAATTGCCTTGCCAGATAAGTCTGTCCATCCTAAAATCCTCCCTTGTGGACAGTTACATGTAAGATTTCAGGGTACGGCCCAGTTTCCAAATCTACGTCCTTCTTCATACGAAAATAGATCCATCATTTTCTGTTGGTAGATAATTCCTGTTCCATTAAGACCTCGATATTGACCTGTTTACAAGTTCGCAACATCAACAGCAACAAGAGACATTTGATATAGCTTTAAAAGGTTTCGTTACCATTCAGGGCTTAGTAGTCAGGCATCAAGACAAAAAACTCCAAACAAATGAAGGGACGAAGCGCAACGGTGCAAAAGTGGAACCGAGAGAAAACTGCTCTGTTCCACTAAGAAATAGAGAAAAAAGCTAAAATGTGGGCGCATCTAGGGGCCGAAGGAACACTGTAAGCATCCCTTTTTAATGGCTGCACTGCACCACTTGAAGTGTAATCATGGCACTACCCCACTGATGGGAGGATCCCTTTGAGAAACATGATGTAGACTTTTCAGAACTGAATCTTGTGTTTCACAATATGAATCACTGAAATATCTGTCACCTTTCATTCAAATGTCTCAAAATCAATTTATACTCTGCAGTTCAACTCAAACCCTCTATCGCGTTATGCCAAGATTTTTAAACAGCTTTTACTTCCTTTTCGTTTTCAAGTTTCATTCTAGTTAACTCTACATGATCTAGTGCTTACAATATTCCTTTCTTTACTGTCTATTCCCATTCCACTTGCAACTTCATATTCATCCGTATCCAATAAACTTCCTCTATTTTTTTATAGATAGTTCTTTCCTAAAACCACCTAGAGGTTCCTAGGAAAATATTATAAACAAAACAAAGTAGAAGTAAAGAGCCACTACGTACCTCTTTAAGTATCTAGGAACTATTAAGTGTCAGTGAAGCATTATCATTTATTAAGTTTTTATAAATTTATTAGTTTATACACTTTTTTAAGCGCCGGGAAATGCATTTCACTATTTTCTATTTAAGTAAGGTTTTTCTAATTTCCAAAATGAATAAATTTTACTAGTTTCAATGGTCATTTTCACTTTAGTTGTTATATAATTTTTTAACTCTTTTGCCCTACTCCTCTAAGCAAAAGGTGATCTTAACACTTGCTGATTAAGATAAATATTTTTTTGAATTTAATATATGCAAATAACATTCAGGGAGAGTTAGACCTTTATGTATTATGTTTATTGTGTAATTTGCTATCCTAGTACATAATAAGTAAGGCTACTGATACTTGTTTATGTATATTAAGTTAACGCCTACGATTTCTCTAAAAAAAATTGAACTAAATCCATGAGCTGCTAAATAGAAATGGGTTAATTTTCCTGGAAATATGATCATCCCGGAGTGTAATGTATTTTAAACTATGCAATACATACAGAAAATGTTTAAAAATTCAAGATACTTTGCAGTAACAAAAAGCACAGCTGTGTATAATCTCCATTTCTGAATATGTGCAAGAATAATCTCCGACTATTTCAAAAGCTCTTAGAATATCTATTCCTTCATGAATTTCTATATCAGCCTCAGGCTTTTACACGCCATTAATTCATAGAGGAATTGTTTGGTTTTGCTTCTAGAAGAAACAAAAGGAAACAAGAAACAGTCCCCTTACCTATCTACCTATCTAAAAAATAAAACATAAGAAATATTATTTTTGGCTACATCTATATTAATCAAATGGGGACTGGAATGAATATCTAGAAACAAAAATCTATATTCTGGTCTTTCAGTTTACCTTTAGAACTTATATATAAACCGCTTATGCTTACGTTTACTTTATTCTTTTATTTCAATCATAGGAAGACCATCTCAATGCTAGAATGGGCCATATCTTCAAACTTATAAAAATTAATTTTCCTGCTAAAATTCTATATTTGAGTTATGATGAATGTTCCTTCCATTTTTCGCCTACAAGAATTTCAAAGGTTTCCAGAAATAACTCAGATGGATAGGGAACTGAACAGATCACTGAAGCTTATATGATAAAGAATCATTAGCGGTAATTCTAAACGAAAATCTAAGTGATAAAACTGTTGATCAAAGCACAATTTTGCGACTAGATATTTCGCTATACTTTTCATTTATTATGAATTAATTAGTTTGATGGAGTGGGCTATTGTCATGGAAGAAAACCTACTTGTTCCACAAAAAGTTTTTATACGAAAATCTGTACCTGTAGTACATTTTTCTATTTCATTTTTATCTTTTTCTGGTTTCCTTGTGTTTTGACTGAGAAGTAGTAAAGATTAAAGGATTTTTATTAATAATTTCTTGAATATGGTCTTGCTGTTTGCTTTTAAAAAGTTCGAGAAACACCATTATATACCTTAATGAGCGTAACTACCTTGAAATGCTAGTTACGCGTTTCATCGCCGCCGCTGCTTACAACTACTGTTTACCTGAGCGAGGGTTATCCAAGACGGGACAGATTCCCTTCACTTTCCACGGTGAGCACAAGTCACTAATCTCATGTAATTTACCGTGAATATTACTTTTCAGTATTACATGAAGTTGTCTGATGTTTCACAGTCAGGATTATCTCACCGTGAGGTTCATGTAAGACTTCACCAGAAATATACATCTCTAACCCCCATCAGTGGAATGCCCGAGAATCGAACTCGCTGCCAAAGAGGTGGCAGGCCAAGACTATACCGATCACGCCAATGAGGCGCTATCATTTACCTTATGTCCAGGATCTTCTGATCATACTGTCTAACCACTCAACTCCCTCGTTTCACTGACTTAAGCACTGAACCGTTGAAATGAACTATTGGGTTTTACGATATTTCGAATAGGATTAGATCCAATCATATTTTTATAATATACCCAGATCTATTGTACATCAAATTAACGAAACTTTCCCGCTGTTTGCAATGGAATGTGCCAAAGACACAGAGAACTGATTGATGACTTCAAATTTATTTAGTTATTTCTGAAAAATCTTCTGTGTAATTATCTTATCTTTATCCTAAAAGTTCGAAGTATGTATCTGTCTTAATACTGTAGAAGTTAAGTATATCTTAGTTTTACCAGACCACTGAGCTGACTAACAGCTCTCTTAGGGTGGCCCGAAGGATTAGATATTTATTACGAGGGACTAAGGTAAACCAATTGGCTACCTAGCAACGGGACCTACAACTTATCGTGGGATCCGAGCCACATTGTATCGAGAAATGAATTTCTTTCACCAGAAATAAATCCCTCTGGTTCCTCGTTGGCCGAGCCGAGAATCGAACTTCGGACCACCGGATTGGTAGCCGAGCGCGAAATGCCTTAATACTGTAATTCAGTCAAGTTAGTAAAGAGAGAGAGAGAAAAAAAATAGGAATAACCCAAAACTCAGCGAATGTGTGTATAAAAAATCAGGGATACGAAGTTTTCAACGATCAATTCATTAAAAAGTCTGTAATTAAATCGGGAATGTGATTTTCTTTATATAGTATTAAAAACCAACCAATCTTTTCTTGAACAACATTTCAATTGCCTACCTGTTTGTGAAACACGGGTAAACACAAAGAAAAAATATAGATATATAAGAAAGAACGTTTTACACTTTAACAATATC
>NC_087219.1:64835465-64842965 GCF_015104395.2 Macrobrachium nipponense
CAACACATGAAATGTTTCTTACGATATCCTGATTATATTATAACATTAAAATATTTTCTATGTATTTCTCTAACCATTAGGTATAAAATTGCCAACTGTTTATAAAATAAAAAAATATGAGTAAATATAGCTTCGCTCCGAAAGGTAATGAAAAAATAAGAGTAAAAAGCCGCTTCATGGCTTCCATCCGGAATGAAAGAGAATATTGCCAATTTAGTAGCCTAATAATTGCTCTTTTATCCGGTCCGGTGGATCAGCCCCCACTTGGACCGGAATTAGCTGGACGTGGTTATTTTCTAAATGGGCTGAATTCGGTGGCAAAATATTGGAATAAATTTTTACTATAAGAGACTGGATATAGAAATAATGAAAGTATTATGCCCAAGATAATTAAGCCAGAATAATTAATCCAAGAGATTCAGGTCTAGTCATATATATATATGTGTGTGTGTGTGTGTGTGTTTGTGTGTGTGTGTGTGTGTGTGTGTGTGTGTGTGTAGTTGGGGGCGTGTAAGTTTCGTATGATTACTCACAGTCTCTTTTAGAATATTATACATTTTTAAAAAAAGGTATCATATGCATTCATAGAAATAAATATTTTTTTTATTATTCCAACAAACTCTACATTAGCGATGCAAGTCCTTTGAAGTTTTTCATATAATGAATGGAAGAAAAGCTCCTTAACAAATTATAATCATTAAGCAGAATGTACTGCAGATTCTTATTTCTTGACAAATATTAAGGAAAGCAGAAATGAAAGAGATAGAAAGAGGAAAGTATCATAATATCAACACATGAAATGTTTCTTACGATATCCTGATATACTATATAACATTAAAATATTTTCTATGTATTTCTCTAACCATTAGGTATAAATTGCCAACTGTTTATAAAAGAAAAAAAATATGAGTAAAATATAGCTTCGCTCCGAAAGGTAATGAAAAAATAAGAGTAAAAGCCGCTTCATGGCTCCATCCGGAAATGAAAGAGAATATTGCCAAATTTAGTAGCCTAATAATTGCTCTTTTATCCGGTCCGTGGATCAGCCCCCACTTGGACCGGAATTAGCTGGACGTGGTTATTTTTGGTTTTTTTCTAATGGGCTGAATTCGGTGGCAAAAATTGTAATAAATTTTTTTACTATAAGAGACTGGATATAGAAAATAATGAAAAGTAGTATGCCCAAGATAATTAAGCCAGAATAATTTAATCCAAGAGATTCAGGTCTTGTTCATTTTAATTTGAAGTGATGATGATGATCACACTTTATATTATATTCCGTTAATTCAGTTATTTTTCGTCAGTAAAGATTATTCATTTTATGACTATCAAGAAAATCACACTCCTAATTTGATTACACGTTGGTTCAAAGATTTGTCCCTCGACACCTCCTATCCCTCTTTTCAAAATTATCTGTCTTTTTAAGAGAACATTTTGAGTTTATAGACGCATTCGTTTTTTGTTGGTTTTATTCATACCTTCTTTGCTCTCCGTCCTTACATAGCTGAACTGCATTCGAGATGGATGCATATTTCGAACTATCTAAAGATAGAAATAAAATAATCCTTCAAAGATTTTAAAGAAAAAAAACTGCAGTGGGTTTGATGTCATCTCTCAATCCTCCGCGTCTTTTACGATTTCATTCACAAACAGCTGTAGGGCAAAACACGGGCGGGCACTTTCAGCCATTCAGTACTGATGCTAGTGGAAAGATGGGGTTAGAGTAGTTAGACAGGAAGAATAAAGAGATCCTAGAAATAAAAGGTAATGTAATACAATAATCTAAGGAATCGATAGAAACACCCCAGTCGCAACTAAGAAGAAGCAATATTTGAAGAGAGGAAATGGAGGTGGGGGTAAAATAAAAGGCTCAACAGTGAGAGCTGCTTGGGTCCGGAGGGACACTGCAAACACCCTTTAGAAAACCTGGAGTGTACTTCGTAAAGTGTACCTACACTCCTCACTACTATCCCAAGGGGTATCCGAATGTTAGTTTTAAGGTAATCAATCTAGCAGAGAAGCAAAGCGACTAAAATATTGTACATAGATAAGGAAATAGACGAAACGGAGATTAGAGATTTATTGAATAAGCCCTGGCTGAGGTTACAGATGTATTAACAACGAAAATAGCGTAAGTGTTGCTTGTAGGTGACAGGGGCTTGCCTAAAGATTAACGAATAGTTTCTTCACGATCTTGAAATACATATAAAAAAGCTAGGCCGATTTTATCCCTCTTTTCTTAGAATCTATTTGATACTGATTTCAGAATAGATGTGCTCAATCGAACGTCACTGCTCATGAGAGAGAGAGAGAGAGAGAGAGAGAGAGAGAGAGAGAGAGAGAGAGAGAGAGAGAGAGAGAGAGAGAGAGAGAGAGAGAGAGAGAGAGAGAGAGAGAGAGAGAGGGACGCAGCTTTATATAATTTAATAATTTCTTCCTATAGTTTTCAGTGTTCTTTCTCATAATGGCTTTAATTAAAACTGAAAAAAATGTTCTAAGTGAAACGTTTCTGACATTAAATGTAGGGTTTTTATGCGTTATAAAAATAAAAAATTTATTAATCACATTTGATTGTTTTATCATTCCACACCTATTCAGAGTTTAACATAAAACATGTATCTCTAAATAGTTTAGTTTATAATTTACTTTGCAGACATAATATTTTTTGTGAACTCTAACTCAGGATATTAATTCTTTTCTGACTGCATATACAATGTTTGCTTATAATTATTCAGTGAATGGTAACAAAACTGGAAGTAAATATTGAACCATAAGTTAGATAAAATTGAAACCTCAGGTCCAATTTACAGTAAATATAGCCTATAGCATTCCTTAGTAATAATTATTGTTATTCAGTAGATGAAACCTATTCATATGGAACAAGCCCACAGCTGCAACTGACTTGGTGTTCATTGGGAAGAAGTGAGAGGAAGTAAAAGGAACACAAGAGGAAAGTTGCCACTTATTAAAACAATGTAATGTGTAGATAAAAATTGTATTAAAATGGAATGAGAATAATAGTAGGATAGTATAGTAATGCACTGCATCTTCGCTGGAACTTCTAAAAGTTCAAATTGTATGACGTCTTCTGGAGACTGTTCGGTGTGAAAAATAAAGGACCTTTGAAACTGAGAAGTTCGACAACGACGCACATTTCTGCATATTGGTGCTGCTGTTCAGCGAGTCTGGCTGTTTTCGGTAAGTGAAGGGAATCAGGGATCAATTGCGAATGAGAAAGATCTCTACTATAACACAACTTATGAAACAGTGACAAACAAGTGACTATCCGTCGATGGTCCAAACGTTATAACTGCTACTATTAGGAAACATAAACATACCACACGAACCACTCTATCCAAAAGAGATAAATCTCTGTCAGAACAGATATCCACACCGTAGGACCGTATTCTAGTAAAGGAAGGAGAAGTGACCCTAAAACAGATTTGACAGTGATACTAAATCAAATCCACCATTATGAACATATGGGCTCTTTATTGAACAATACCAATAACTTTTCGTGCAGCATTTTTACCGAAACTTTCATCAACTATTCTCAAAAGTTAGACGTGTGATTCCCAAAAGTTACACACTATTACAAAATAGGTTAAAGTTTCAGACTTGGTCATTCAGCAAAGTTCCAAGCCACCTTAAGGGGGAAGGGATGGGGGGGGAGGGGGGGTGGGGGGGGGGGGGGGGGGGGGGGAACATGTAAGAAATCTTGGCTGAATCAATAGGGTATTTCGCCTAACCGGAAGTTTCAAAGGCCTCCACACCCCACCGGCAACTACACCATTCCCTGATGCCGAATTCCATCGATCCATGGGACCCCGATTGAGGCTGAGGGCGTGCTTTCATTTTCTCATAAGCGGAGAATTTTTATTCACCACCCACAATTGTAGCATCATCGGCAATACTGAACAATCTTGTTTTCGAGGCCAACAATCATAATACTTGTGTAAGCATACACGAAAAATAAACAGTGGTAACCTAGACAACTCCCCGCGTTAGCCCTGTGGAAACTCCAGACAATGTAGGTCTTCGTGGTACTAAAGAATCTCTGAATCACAGGCAACTCGTTGCTGCCTACTTGTAAAGAAATCTTAAAGTAATCCTAACAACCATATCTAACCACTGCAAGATTATTGAACTTTTTATACGTAAGTGCCCACCCCTTTGTCATTTTTACTAAATCGAAAGCAGCACTGAGAAATCTATTTTAGTTTACCGTTGGTCCTGTCCCAATTCCTAAAAGAGTAGATTAGTTTTTCCTATTCAGGCAGAAATTTGTTTAGGTTCAAATTGAACTAATTAAAGATTACTTTTAGCAGCTATCTCTCTTTTCTTAGGCTAATGAGAAACGTGGGAAACAATATAGAAAAGGACAAAGGAAGTCGAATTAAAAAATAATGGAAATGTGAGGTAAGCAAAGGGAAAAATTTCTCGAAGAAATTGACTGCCGTAGTCCAGGTAAGAGGGGTTGAAATTTTGAGCTAATTTACTTACTTGCATCGTAATGAAGTAAAGAAATCCAAATATTGAATACCTCCATCAAACTATGCCAAAATCTTTGTTTGTCCGCGTGTTTCCAATAAGAGATGGCCTTGAATTAATGAACGAATTGGTTCGGATAACCAGCAGAAAAGAAAAAAAGTTTATAACCAAATCGTGAAAATTTGATGGTGGTTCCCGTTATGCCATATGGAACGACTTGACTCCAGGTTTCTTGAAATATCAGATAGTTGTTTTAATACTCTGCTTCAAGGATATTTATTCAACCAAGTTGTATAAGAAGAAATCCAATCCGGTTGCCAGAAGAAATTATGGTTCTTTCTTCTGTTCAACAAGCTAGTGGGGCAGAATTTTTTCTACACCTTTTTACTAAAATTCTTTTCCCTAATGCTTTTTAAAAAATTAAAGCTGGAATTTTTCATCCCATGCACGGAACATTTTGACAATCCTTCCTCGTTACAGAAAAACTATTTTTTAATTGGTTGTTTAATCTCTATCAGTGCTTAAATTTAAGAGATTTTCCTCTTATGATGTACCAGTATGAAATACTATTATTTTTCATAATAAAAGAAAAAGAAGAAGAAGCAGAAGTTAAAACAAAATAAAATTCCATATTATCAGTTCTATCTATTGCCTTCAAATTTGTTCTTTGCTTTATCAAATCTAACGAACAGAGCTCTAATCCTGCAGATACCTTTTCATATCTGTTCTCCCAATTGCTGGAAAGTTTTATTTAGTACATTCTAGAAGCTCTGCAAAGTGAATTTTTTTTTATTGCATGAAACAATCCCATTCGATATTGAATCACGCTAAGAATTAACTGCACCGACCTCGTTTCAAAAAGGATTTTTATTCGTCATTTACATCATTCAGTAGGGAATTTGCGCTCAATTTTATAATCAAGCACAGGTGACATTCCACAGAATAACGACCAGCAAACTCACAGTAAACGAATCGGTAATGGAAAAACCGTTCATTTGACTGCATAAAAAATAAAAGGGTACAATTTTTTGCTACAAATTAAGTATTGGATATCCGAAAACTCCACATGGCGATAAATGAAAAAACCTTTAAACCTTTAGCTAAGCAAGGTCTGTTAAAAGAAATAGAATAGATAAATAGATAACCAACCTTTCATTTGCTATTCTAAGCTTACTGGTTAAACCGTGGGAATAGACTGATAGATTGACATATAGATAATTGCATATTATATAGATCGATAGATAAGGTATTGGTAAGGGTAGGATGATAAACGGAAATGAAAATACCTCATTAATCCGTTAGTAGTGGCATCTTTGCATTGTTCTCCAATAGACAGTTTACACGCCCGAGTTCTCGTTTGGTTACCCGAACTAGCCAGTGTAGACTTTACTTTATCGTTCAACCCACCAATCAATGTCTTCCTTTCTTTCTATTACGTAATTCTCACGTCCTGTTTCCCTCTCTTTTTTTTCCTGTTTTAAACTTGAAAAGAACAGTAAAATACAAAAACTGAATAACTTCAAGTCTTTTTATTATGACAGTTAACCTAGTTACTTTTTTCATTTCATAGCTTTTCCTTTTAGTACTTGAATTTTTAATGACCAGGTTTATTTTTGATAACTGTTACCAATAACTGCAGTATTATTAATTCCATTGTTTCCAAACCAGCTCCTAAACCAGTCAGGGTAAGGATTTTAATTTCCAAAAACCCTTGTGACTTCCACCCTTTCATTATATCTTTTGGCCTTATATAGGATCATAAACCAAACAACAGCACTTGTCTACAGTTAATTTTTCGGTTGGAGTTTAAGAATAATGTAAGAGAAACTAACACCCTACCTAGATTTTTTGGAGTTTTTCCACTGTCCGGCAGCCTAATGATAATGGAAAGTTTAATGAGGATTCATAACGGAATGGAGAATTGGCTTTTGAAATGTATTCACTTAATATTTTTCGACTTGTTTTGCTTCAATGAAATTAAATTAAATCTTTAAATTTTTAAATACTATGTTTGCACTTGTTAATTAATTCCAACTAAAAGCCATCAAAGGTATGTTTCATTAAAACCTTTTGGAAAATTTGTGGATAAGCAAAAGATTGATACAAGATTTTATGTTATCCGATCATAAGAGAAAGTACAAAAAGCAATTCATTCCCTTTAATGCAGAGAGACTTTTCAAAAGCTTTTGGAAGTAAAATGTTTTCAATCTTACTTATTTATCCACATAACCGTTTAGCCATAATTTAAATTAATAAAAAATGAAAAAAATACAAAGTTCTTTCCCAGTCGTTCCCAGTGATTATTGTAGGTTTTTCAACAATTTTGATAATGGAAACATAATTGGGAAAAAGTTTTATTTTAATTTTAAACTGAAAAAAA
Organism: Macrobrachium nipponense; assembly: GCF_015104395.2. NCBI lineage: Eukaryota > Metazoa > Arthropoda > Malacostraca > Decapoda > Palaemonidae > Macrobrachium > Macrobrachium nipponense. Next base: position 64,842,337 of record NC_087219.1, read on the forward strand.
TTTACAGGTTGGTTATTAGCTTTTAAAAAAAAAAAAAGAGCAGTACAAACGGACTGTAAATGATCTTTTTCTGTTTCATGGAGTTTCTTTCTTCCCAAAGGGTTCCAAAGGGCCATTTATTTTTTCTTTCGAGCTCTCCCGATCTTCATAAAAATTACATATTATATTACACCTATTCCCGTTATTAATTAAAGGAACATATATTGGATTAACTCAACTAATTAAAACGTCGGAAAAAGTGTATATCATTAAAAGTTGATACGGTAAAATTTTCTTTTCTCAAACGCTTGTTTTTAGAAAAAAACCTGCGCGATGGTCACAATATATATAAAACCTAATTCTTTTAGATGTGATTATTAAGAGTAAAGGATTAAGGAAAGAAGAAATTATTGAAAAAGATGATGTTTTCCCGGTTGTGGGGTATAAATGTCTCCCAGCCCCCCACCTCAAGCCCACCCTAGCCCCCCGGGCCCCCACCTGGGATCTGGGACCATTGAAGGTCCTTTTGAACAGACAAGATAAACTAGTTTATTAGTGATGCTTTCGTTATAAAAAACTTGGGCGCCGTGCCCCAAACAGCAAGCTGCGACCATTGAGAAATAAAAAAGCATTTTCTAAAAATCTCTGGA
>NC_087219.1:64852965-64867615 GCF_015104395.2 Macrobrachium nipponense
TATATATATATATATATATATATATATATAGATATATATATATAATATATATATATATATATATATATATATATATATATATATAGTATATATATATATATATATATATATATATATAGGTATATATGGATATATATATATATATATATATATATATATATATATATATATATATATATATATATATATATATATATATATATATATATATATATATATATATATATATACTATAGTATATATATATATATAAATATATATATATACATATATATATATATATATATATATATATATATATATATATATATATATATATATATATATATATATATGACTGGTAAAAATGTTCTGTAAAAACAACAGAATTCCATCTAATAAAAGGAGCCCATAAAAACACCAAAATGTAGAGAGAAAAGTACTATATTTCAGAGACTGCTGTCTCTCTCTTCAGGTATATGAATGAGAAAAGTTTACAGAAAAGGTGGTATTTATACCAAGAGATCCGTCCACAAGTAAGCCAATTTAGGTCACCCCCGCTGATAATCTTCCTTTAATCTTCTTAAGCGTTGGTTGAATGAAAACTTCGTCGACGACATCTGAAATCCATGCTCCTTTTGAGATGTTCATTACTTGCTTCTCTTTTATTAAGGCCGATTCCATCATTTGACTCCTGTACCGGCAGTTGCTGCTATAAATTACACGTGACAAATTCCAGTTTATTCTATGGTTATGTTCATTTATATGGTTGAAAATACCAGAGTTCTGCTGTCCCATACCTAACTGACCGTTTGTGTTGTATTAACTCTGGGGAAGTGATTACCTGTAAATCCGATGTAAGATTGGTCACAGTCCTGGTATGAGATCTCATAGACCCCAGAGTCTTTGGGAAATGTCTTTTGTTGGACGTTCAATCATGGATTTGGCTAAGGTGTGGGTAGGTAAATCAAAAGCAAAAGGGTTGGATTTCCCAAGGGTGTGGTGACTCTCTTAATTGTCTCCAGGTGAGGAATTTTTATTTTATTGTTGGGTGTGTCTCTGGTCTTGTCTTTAGGGGGTCGGTAGAAAATTTGCGTTTGCTTTTTGAATTGCTTCTCAATTATATGGTCAGGATACTTTAAAGACAAAAAGTGCTTGCGAATAATTCAAATTCTTTTTCCAGGAAATCTGGGGAACAAATTCGTAAGGCTCTTAAGAATAGGTTGCTAGCTACACCTATCTTATAAGTAATGTCGTGATAGCTAAAGTAGTGAATATATGAAAGTGAGAACGTTGGTTTTCTGTATATGGTAAATTGTATCTGTCGTGTCTCTGATTATTTAAAACATCAAGAAAAGGAATTTTGTTGTCTGTTTCCCATTCAACTTTAAATTTGATGCTGGCTCTAATGCGTTTAATTTTGAGAGGAATTCATTAAAATTACCCCACTATTATCCCAAAATGTTAGGATGTCATCCACGTATCTATCCAGAGCATGTTTTTTGGGTTTTATTGCATTTATTACTGTAGTTTCAAGTATTCCATGTACAGATTGGCTAAACAGGACTTAAGGACAACCCATACTACTAACAATCCCGAATTTTTGCTTGTAGAATGATTCCCGAATGAAAATACGTTATTATTGATGCACCACAATTCAACTAACTTTATTATGTCTCCAAGGACGAGGTGGTTGTCGTATCGGATCGGCTCTGTCTTGATCGTGTCCCGCATTGGACTGTTGTCCTCATTGTTTGAGGAAGTGTTCCCATTTTGCTCTGAGTATCATTATGGCAGCTTCAGTGTTAATTCTCATTTATTATTATGCTGCTGTTTTTATTTTTATTTATTGTAATCGTTATTTCACTGCTTTTTCAATGTGTTTGTGTATTATGCTGCCTGATTTTGTATATGTATTTATGTAACTGCACTGCTTTTTCATTTATACCGTGGTCCTTTTGTATATATGATGTTGCTTTTGTTATATTAGTTATGCTGCTTATGAAATTGTTTGTTGAATTGTACAATAATCACTTAATTGAACTATTACTGTTGCTGCCTTTATTATTTAATTCATTGTGATTGTTTATTTTGTTTATCACTGGACCTGACTCACTTGTACATGTTGTATATTTTGTATACAACATGTTGTATATTTTGTATACAACTACGGCCCAATTGCTTGATTTTTAAGAACCTGTCGATCTCGAGAGTCGAGATCGTAATAATATATATATATATATATATATATATATATATATATATATATATATATATATATATATATATATATATATATATATATATATATATATATATATATATATATATATATATATATATATATATATATATATATATATATATTATATATGTTAGCTGATTCGAACGTTTGACCAACGTAGCATTGTTTATGAATACTTATCACATCACAGTGATTCATATAAATCATTCGAGCTACAAATGTCCTTTAATATCTGATTTGCTTTATCCGGAATTTTCATATATATACTGATAACACCGAGATCGACGGTGATTTGTAATGGTCAGAATCGATATAAACTTATAGCCTCTCTGTTGGCCGACTTGATAACGTCTCTGTCCGTTCTGATTCGTTTCCCGTCCACTGGACGGTGGGTCGATCCATGGGGGACGAAATTATTATCAACTAAAAAATTCCCCTTCGGTACGTATATGAAAGTATATCTTTCCGAGGTAGAACGAATTAGATATTAGAGGACATTTGTAGCTCGAATGATTTATATGAATCACGGTGATGTGATAAGTGTGTGTGTGTGTATGTGTAAAGATATCCATCATCATTCAAACATAGAATTTAGGCAGGGGAAACATTTTTGGCAACAAATAAATGTTTACTTAGTATATTCGAAGAAGCGTGCCGATCCAGGGACGACTTATAAAAAAAGTAATGGTGACTTTAGTTTGGTAAAAAAATAAAAAAAAGTAATGGTGACATTAGTTTGGTAAAAAAAAACAATTTAAATTAAGCTATTGACCAGAATATCATCAATCGATTTTTTTATTTATTTTGCTCTCTCTTAGTATGATTTTTATAGCTTATTTACTAACTTTATTGTGTAGTGTGAAGTGTGATAAATTTCTAAAAAATTTCATATATTTGCCTACAATTTGAATAGAATAACTTTTGAAAACCTCCTATCCATACTGAAAGGGAATACATGGAATGTTGATCCATATTTATTTAACAACTCATTGATTTATTTATTTGGTAGAGATCACAGGCGTTAATCGTGTTAATAATTCCTATAATATACTCATTTTAATTCTTACTTTCCAGCAAACTAATGAATTGCATTACCGTAAAATCCATCCATCGACATTAGCCATTATAAGTATGTTAGTCTAACGATTTCATGTGATAATTATGATGAGTCTATATTGATATTAACAATTGCCTCATTGGAATGTCATGTAATGATAAAATAACTTCCCTTATAATTTTTCGTATCTAATGTAAGTCAACAGTATTCAAAAAACAAAAAATATATAATGAATAATAGATGTTTATATATAAACTAAAAACAAATTAAAAGTTTTAGCTATGGACTCCAATATCTCTTTTGGCAATGGCTTTCTTACATACAATTTTATTAAAGAAATGAATCAGAACTTACAATAAAAATAAAGAAAATACAGGAGTTATGGGAAAGGCAGCATAAAGATACTTAAATGAATTCAAGGGATGATGAACGTCTGTTTAGCAATTATATGTACATTAGATACATTTATAACTAAGTATTCTGAGTCAGTGTTTCATCATTCTATTCACAGGAAACAACAAAATTGATTTTAAAGACGACAGAAAATGTGAACAGTTATTAATAATATCCCGTATTTGCGGTAGTATCTATTTATTCATCTTCGGTAAGGTAATATTAAAAGCCAAGCTTCTTTGAAGTTTATCAAGCTCTCTCTCTCTCTCTCCTCTCATCTCTCTCTCTCTCTCTCTCTCTCTCTCTCTCTCTCTCTCTCTCTCTCTCAAGAAAATCAGTTATTTTCACCACTTTGCTATTTCAAAAGAATGGTAAATAATAACTCGCATTGCATTTTTTTCTCTCCAATATTATTACTGTTATTACCAGTATTATGATTACTATCTTTTTATACTACCTCAGCTATGTGTGGATGGTACCGTTTACTAATTGTTTTATCATGTTTCATGTATCTAGATTGTGTATGTTATTATTATTATTATTATTATTATTATTATTATTATTATATTATTATTATTTTTATTTTTTTATTTATTTTTTTCTATCACAGTCCTCCAATTCCACTGGGTGGTATTTATAGTGTGGGGTTCCAGGTTAACATCCTGCATCCTTAAGAGTCCATCCCTTTTCTTACTATGTGCGCCGTATCTAGGATCACACTCTTCTGCATGAGTCCTGGATCTACTCAGCTTCTAGTTTTTCTAGATTCTTTTCAGGGATCTTGGGATGTGCCTAGTGCTCCTATGATTATGGGTACGATTTCCACTGGCATATCCCATATCCTTCTTATTTCTATTTTCAGATCTTGGTACTTATCCATTTTTTCCCTCTCTTTCTCTTCAACTCTGGTGCCCCATGGTATTGCGACATCAATGAGTGATACTTTCTTCTTGACTATTTGCACGTATCACCCTATCCGTTCTGAAAACCATAGTCCCAGAGGATCTTTGCCTGATCGTTTTCTATCACTCCCTCAGGTTGGTGCTCGTACCACTTATTACTGCAAGGTAGCTGATGTTTCTTGCACAGGCTCCAGTGGAGGGCTTTTGCCACCGAATCATGCATCTTTTTTGTACTGGTTCGTGCAAGTGCCGATTATTCGCTTGCTATGTGGTTTATGGTTTAATTTTTCGTATTGCACTTCTACATATGGGAGAGATGTTATTTCCGTCTATCGTTCTTTGAACATATCTGGTTCTTAGGGCTGATCTTGTGCCGCCGTTATCGTTCCTTCAGTTTCCTTCTTTAGCTCTCCCTCTGTAGCCATTGCCATGTGTCATCGCTGGCTAGTTCTTTAGTCTGTCCCTCATGTATTGTCCGTGCATTGCTTTATTGTGCCAGTCCTCTGTTCTGTCTGTCATTCTCCTGTCCTCTTTATATTTTCTGGGTCTTCGTCTACCCTTTTATTTGTCCTTCTTCCATGCAACTCTTTAGCCACTCGTCTTCAACTGGTTTTAAGATATTGCCCCAGTGCTCTTTACTCGATGTTGACGCAGTCCTCTATACTTAGTAGTCCTCTCCCTCCTTCCTTTCGTGTTAGTATAGTCTGGCCGTATTTTGCTCTTGGTGAGTGCTTTGTGTATTGTCATATGTTTCCTGGTTTTTCTGATCTATGCTGCGGAGTTCTGCCTTCGTCCCTCCACTATTCCTGTGCTGTATCTGATTACTGCACTGCTCCCATGTGTTTATGGCTTTTATCATATTTCCGGCGTTGAGTTTTTGACTTGAGTATCGCCTTGAGTCTCTAATATATTCTTTCCTGATCGTGTCCTTCATCTCTTGGTGTTTTATATTCCCTCCTTCCATTATTTTCCCACCGGTATTTTGTATCCTGTCTCATCTATGTGTTTGATGTTGCTCCCATCTGTTAGCTTTATCCCTTCAGTTTCTCGTTACTTTGCCTTTTTGTATGTTGACTAAGGCGCGTTTTTTCTATTCCAAACTCCATCCTGATGTCCCCAGATACAATCCTTATAGTCTGGATTAGGGTATCTATTTCCTGATGCTCTTACCATATAGCTTGATGTCGTCCAATGAACATCAGATGGTTGATGCTGTTGCCCTCTTTTCTTGAGTTGTACCCGGCATCCATCTTCTGTAGTACTTTTGTCATGGGAATCATGGGCTACTACGAGAGTAGTGGGGACAGTGAGTCGCCCTGGAAGAGAGCTCTCCTGATTTAACATCTGCTAGTCTTATTCCAGAGCTTTGTAAGTATTGTATTCCAGTTGCGCATTGTATTTTTTGAGGAAGCTGATGGTGTTTTCCTCTGCCCCATATATTTTCAGGCATTCTATTAGCAATGTGTGTGGTATCATGTCGAAGACTTTCTTATATTCTATCCATGCCATGCTTAGGTTGGTTTCCTTCTCCTACTGTTCTTTATTACCATTTTTTGTCTATCAGGAGCTGGTCTTTTGTGCCCCTACACTTCCCTTCTGCAGCCTTTCTTTTGGGGGTTTGGTGGGGATGGTTTGTTTTGGTCCTCCAATAAAGGGTAGTGTATAGCCTTTCACTGATGATACCTGTTAGTAACTTCCACATTATTGGTAGGTAGTGATAGGCCTGTAGTTACTGCTATATTTCCCTTAACTCTTGTCTTTTTCGTACTAAGGATGTCTTCCTGTGGGTCAATCCATTCGGGTGCATGGTGATTATTATTATTATTATTATTATTATTATTATTATTATTATTATTATTATTATTATTATTATTATTATTATTATTATTATTATTATTAATGAATATTGGATAAATTATGAAAAAGATAGATAAGGATTAAGTTATCAATCACAGCAAAAAAAAAAAAAAAGAAGAACAAAGCAAAAAAAAAAAAAAAAAAAAAAAAACTCATTCTGTTTAGCATATAAGACTTTATCTCCACACACACACACACACACACACACACACACACTTATACACTATGGATTAAACACTAATATCTGTCGTTTTCAACTATTATTTCACGTTTCACCCACTTTCCAGCCCCCTCACACACCCCCATCCCCATTTTGGTACCAAGATGTTTTACCCCCACTGAAATTGCTCATGCGTGTCAAATGTAACATAGAAACATAAAAATACATACACACACACACACACACACACACACACACACACACACACACACACACACACACACACACACACACACATATATATATATATATATATATATATATATATATAGATATATATATATATATAATATATATAATAATAATAATAATAATAATTATAATAATAATAATAATGATTCATTTCGATGATGAATCTCAAAGGCTTTCTGGAGATAAATTTTTTGAATCAAAGTAAGTATTACATTTTTTATCATAATCATTAAGGAATAAAAAAAATATTCCCTATTGCTTTGTTTCAGCAATTTTCTTAATTTGGGAGAAACTTTTTAATAAAACGGAAAATATATAAAGTTGGTTATTATGTTATATCTAATTGTGTTTCGATTGCTCTTGTACATGAACTTTTATATATATTTTACCCAATCTTACCAAAATAAGAATATATATAATTAACTTCATTAATTTATGTCGCGAAAATTGATATCGATAATTTTGAAGCAAAAATGATCCTTGCTAATTTTTTACAAAGCTTTAGAACCTTCAATTTGCATAGAAAATCTGGTTATTTTAGATGTTTTTGTATGGTCCAAGTTTCAGAAAAGAAGATATTTTGAAAATATGTGCTCCTGTGTGTATATGCCATCCCCCTCATATAAGGGGTGGTGCCTTGGGGATGACAAAGGGAATCTTTTTTTTTTTTTTTTTTTTTTTTTTGACAGAGAAAATATCTAGTTATGAGGTGTTTTCGTTATGATTTGGCTCTGCAAACGCAGCTGCGGCCGTTGCGATAAAGCATTTCTAAAACCTCCAAAATTTACAGTCGAGAGAAGAAAGAATTTGATGGCTGATTTTACGTTCGCTGACAGTTGTCTTGCTACATAAGTCATTTCTCCCTAAAATGATACCATTGTGGTCGGTGATTCATTAGATTTGATTGACAGGCCCTAGTTTCACATAAAACAGGGGGATAATTTTATGTTAGTTGAGTAATCCCGTTCCCACAGGGACATTCGATCTAGTCCTTTAAAACTCAGACTGCCTTTCAGAGCTTTAGCAGTGAAAAGAGGGAGTTCGAGGTGTTGGACAGCAAGCTAATAAAATCGAGGAAAAAAAAAAAAAAGATGAAGCACATCCATCTAAAAAAGTGGAACCTGGAAAAAAACCTCACCGTTTTCGCTAGAAGTAATACGTCGAGGTGTTGGACAGCAAGACGCAGACAGGGAGCAGGAATGGATGGTAAAGAAAACCATGAAGAGGTGGGTACACTACAGGAAGGTACAATCGTGCTCGGCTGCTAAATCCGGTGGTCCGAGTTCGATTCCTGGCTCGGCGCGGGACCAGAGGAACTTATTTCTTTTGGTGATAGAAATTCCCTTCTCGATATAATGTGTTCGGATCACAATAAGCTGTAGTCCCGTTTACTAGTAATCAATTGATTCCTAGTCACGTAAAAATATCTAATCCTTCGGGCCAGCCCTAGGAGTGCTGTTAATCAGCTCAGTGTCTGGTAAAACTAAGATATACTTTTTAGCACTACAAGGAAGGTGGGGGACATTGCATGGCATCCTTTTATTAATGCCCTTTATCAACGACCCTGCCTAACTAATAAGAGGAGACATTTTTGATCACATAACGTGTTATTTTATTATTTATTTATTTTTTTTTTAGTTGTTTTGGTCCACATTACTATTCTCACTGATATTATTCCCCTTTCATTCAGGTGTCTCGTAAATCAATTTGTAGTTTCCCAGTTCTCGTAAAAATCTATAACTGAAACAGTCTAGCAACTATCCCACGATTAAGTACCTACAATACTCCTTTCCCACTGCGTAGTCCCGTCCACTTACAACTTCATATTCATCATGCCCAATAAACATGTTCTGATTATTATTTTTTCTTTGCAGTCTTTTCCTTTAACTGCTTAACCTGGAACACTGAATTTCAATAGGCTTTATAATTATTAAAAAAAATATTTAGGTAATTTCAGAAAATCCTCTTAACCCTTAAACGCCGAAGCGGTAAAAAAAAAAATGAAAAAAATCTCCCGTGTGCCCGGAGGTGTTTCAGAGTGAGCGCCGAAGCGGAAACAAAATATTTTTTTTCAAAAATTCACAGCGAAGCTTAGTTTTCAAGATTAAGAGTTCATTTTGACTCCTTATTTTTTCATTGGCTGAATTGTTTAGTATGCAACCATCAGAAATGAAAAAAATTATCATTATCATATATAACTAATGCGGATATATGATAGCGCAAAAAACGAAATTTTCATATATAATTGTATTCAAAATCCGCGCTGTGCGCAAAAACGGTTTTAAGGTAACGAATTACTTCTTTTTTCGTTGTAATGTAACACTAAATTGCGATCATCTTTTGGTTATATAAAAACATTGTAAAACCGACAAAAGCAACACAGAGAAAATATTATCACAAAATAAAAAATGCATGAATTCGTAACGCACGGACGTAAACAGATATTTTTTTCAAAAATTCACCATAAATCTAAATATTGTCTAGAGAGTTCCAATTTTCTTTCAAAATGAAGACAAATGATTGAATATTACTATACTGTAAGAATATTAGCTTACAAATGCAGTTTTTCGACCATATCTGACTAGGTCAAAGTTGACCAAATGTCGAAAATTTTTTTTATATATATATATTTTTATATGCAATTATTTCGGAAATAGAAAAGCTACAAAACCTTTCAAATATTTTTCGTTTTATTCTACATGAAATTGGCCGCACATTTTCATATTTAAAACTTCATGAAATGCCTAATATGAAACGAGCAAATATTCGAGAATGGAACGTACGCATTTCGGAGGATTTGTGGCTGAGAATCCGCGTGCTGAGAGAAGGAAAGATTTTTTTTTAAATTCACCATAAAATCTAAATATTGTGCTAGAGACTTCGAATTTGTTTCAAGATGAAGATAAAATGACTGAATATTTACTAGACTGTAAGAGTTTTAGCTTACAATTGCGTTTTTCGACCATTTCGGTAGAGTCAAGTTGACTGAACGTGGTTTTTTTTTCTATTTATCGTGATTTATATGCAAATGAGAAAAGCTACAACCTTCATTTATTTTTTATTGAATTCTACATTTAATTGCGCACATTTTCATATATAAAACTTTATAACGGCTAATTTAAAATGTGCAAACATTACCACAATCGCACCCGTCCATGAAAGTTTTTTCGGAAGAGTTTACGCGCGACGTAAAGAAAAAATGTTATTTTTTCATAAATTCACCATAAATCGAAATAGTGTGCTAAGAGGCTTCCCATTTGTTGCAAAACCTGAAGGTAAATGCTTGAATATTACTAGAATATAAGCGGTTTAGCTTACAATTGCGTTTTTTTCGACCATTTCGGTAAAAGTCAAAGTTGACCGAAGGTTGAAAATTGTCACTTATCATTTTTAACTATGAAATATTTTCAAATTGATAAAAGCTACAACCATGGGTTGTTTTTTAGTTGTATCTGCATGAATTGCCCGCACATTTTTCATATATAAAACTTTATGTAACGGCTAATTTAAAATGTGCAAACATTACCACAATCGCATGTATGATTTTTTCGGAAGAGTTACCGCGCGGACGTAAGGTGAAAAATTTTTCATAAATTTCACCATAAATCGAAATATTGTGCTAGAGACTTCCAATAGTTGCAAAATTAGTTAAATGATTGAAATATTACTAAAATATTAGAGTTTTAGCTTACAATTGCGTTTTTTTTTCGACCATTTCGATAGAGTCAAAGTTGACCGAAAGTTTGAAATTTTGGCACTTATCGTTATTTATATGAAAATATCTCAAAACTGATAAAAGCTACAATCATGAGTATTTTTTTGTTGTATTTTTCATAAAAATGCACACATTTTCATATATAATACTTCATGTAACGGCTAATTTAAAATGGTACAAAAATTATGTCAAAGTGACAAAATAATTTCCGAGATGTGTCACAGATACTTTTTAGTGCGGCAAGAAAGAAATTCGCGCTTGCGCGCCTGCGTAACGATTGTAAACAAAACAACACCTTGATCCGTGAACTCCCAGCATCCCCCAAGGCGCGTGATTCAAGAGTTTTCGGCTGGTAGGCCTAAAAGTATTTTTCCGCGAATTTTTAAAACACTTTTGTATGTCAACGTAAAATACGTCCAGTCGGCACCCGAGAGACAAAAAATGTCGACGTAAAATACGTCCATCGGCGTGTAGGGTTAATTGAACGCTTACGAACTAGACGCTCAGGAGAAGGATTTAAATGTGTACATGGATGAAAACGGAGCATATTAAAGGGGTTAAAAAGAATTTTAATGAACAAAAATTAATTTTAATTTTATTTAGATACATTTTTTTTCCTTTCCAAAGAAATTATTTGAAATGGACGCTGCTAAGATTTATTTTGGTAGAGGATATATTTTTTTCCTATCCAGTTGGGTGAATGATATTCCATATGATGCAGTATTATAGCAAGTTAATTCATATTCAGTGAAAACAGAGTACAACTAGAAAATCTTGCATAACGAATTAGGACACCCATTCATTTTCCCACTATTTATTAGACTTTTCCAGTGTTGTTGTTTTTTTTTTTAAGTTGACAAATCACAACATAGGTATTTAATGGCATATTGTAATTGAGAATCACACGGACCCATGTTTTGGTATAATTTTAATGAAGACCATATCTGACACCTTATTTCAAATTTCAAATCAAATACATTGGCACCTTTGACAATTAAGCTCTACCTGACTACTTGCGGTCATTTCTTTCGGGAAAATTTTCCCATCACTATTCCCTCATTAAGATATGTTTCCATCTCTAATTAACCTAGAATATAGAAAAATAAATAATTATCACTCACTTCCTATACATAACACCCACATATATATGATACATATAGTTTATTATATTTATTATATGATATATATATATAGTTATAATTATAATATTATATTATATAATATTATATTAATCATATATACATAACTCGATACCATAGTATATATATATATTATCATATATAGTATATATATATTATATAATATATCATATATCTATTATATGTATATATATATATATTTATTATATATATATTATATATATATAATATAGATATGATATATATATTATACGATATTATTTATATATATTATCATATATTATATATATATATATATTGATAATCTATATGTATAAATATCATCCCATATACTCCATATATATCATATATATCTATATATCAACCCTCGGATATCGATATATTATAATATATATAATATATATATATATATATATATATATAGATCATATATATAATTATATATATCATATTATAGATATATTAAGAACGTAGTGAAAACCTTATTTATTTTCACATATCTAGGTTCCTTAATTAGAGATGGAAACATATCTTAATGATGGGCAATTAGATGTCAAAAATTTCCCGAAGACAAATGACCGGCAGTATAATCTATATATCTCTATCTAATCTACATTAAATTAACAATTAAAAAAATTAACAAAATTAAAACATTCTATATGTAATATATATAAATTATATATATTATATATATATATATATATATATATATATACCTAAAATATATCATATCTCATAATAATATATATATATATGATAATTTATAATATATATATATATATAATTATATCACTTATTATATATATATTCATATATTATATATATACTATTATTATTTTTTTATATATATCATATATATATATATATTTATATATATATATAATATATATATATAATGTCTATAAGAATATATTATGTCTATATATGTATCTTTAATATGTATATATACTATATCATTCTATCTATATAATTATTATCATATATATTATATCATATATTAAATATATTATATCTAATATAATCACTCAATATATATATATTATCATATATCATATTATTATATATCACTTTATATATATATCATATATTATATTATATCATCACAACTATATACTTATCACTATATATATATCACTTTTCCTTTTACTAAACAAACCTTCTGCCAAAGGAACGGCTAATATGAACAGTTTATAAAGGCTTGTCCATAAGTAACGGGTTACCTTTAAAGTTGACCGTAATTTTTCAATTTCTTTTTTATTTTAATGGTTATTACTATTTGTTCGCCAATTCTTGATGACCATTACAAATATACAGGTAAGTTAATTACTGGTATATTGTTTTTTGTTAACTTCAATAAAGTTTGTTTTTTATCCAACGTTTGAATTAGTTTCCACCCGAAAGAAAAAAATCAACTCGGGAGCTAATATCTAGATTTGCATGTTTTATTTAAACATCTTTATGGGTAAGGAATCATCAAAAGCATGAAATGCGATTACCTAAACCTTAGATTATGTTTTGCATTTCTTGGCACAAATCACTTTATGTCCCTACCAATTTATGGGTTAATTACTTTTTTCTTTTTTATTTATTGAATTCAGTATTTTGTTTTAGTCAAATTCAATCAACGCATTCACCGAGAAAGAAGATTGTAAAATAGAAACAGAAATATTACAGGATACAAAGAGGTACCTCTCTCTCTCGTTCTATCTCATCTTCTCTCTCCGTCGTCTCGTCTTCCGTCTCTCTCTCTCCTCTCTCTCTCTTGAGTGTCAAAATCGTTCGATTCAAGGATATATATTTTGAGAAAGCCAGTATCAAAGAAACCGAAAAAAGAAGAATACTAAACTGTTTTTAGTTGTTCCCATGTTGTTATACCAAAGGACGGAGAAACCAATTTGCAAATGAATTTTGCAAGTCGTTTTGTAGAACATTTGCTAACACTTTCCACCCTAATTACGTGCCGTGGCATGTTTTGCCGAACCCCTGGTCAGTATTCTTTATTCCGGTTTGTTTTTATGCTTGTCTATTTTGTGTTTGTATTACCGGTCACTAAACCTATCTGGTGACCTTCATTACTTGTTTAAGGGATTTATTCCCCTCTGTGCTCCTCACGTGTGCACTGTGAGCAGACGTCCCTTCGGCCCCCAAGCTGCATCCGTTTATTTTTAGTCTTTTACTTGACCTCCATATTCCTATTCCTTGAAAAGAACTTTTCAACCAAGTTTCCTAATTGAAGGATCCCTGTACATCCATTTACCTTTTTTTTTTTGTATGGTGTTTTTACCAGTGGTTATTTCAGGAACCGAACCGGCCTTTAACGTGATCTTCCGGAACCACGTCCGAGTGAGAAATTCCTATCCCCAGAAATACACCATCTCTAACCCTTCAGTGAAATGCCCGAGAATCGAATTCGGTTTCGGGTCCAACCGAGGTGGCAGGCCAAGACTATACCGATCTTGGACGCCACTGAGGCGCTATCATTAATCTTTATGTCCAGGATCATTCTGATCATACCTGAAATAGTCCGACAAATTAACCAAGGTGTTTTACACGATATTTCGAATAGGATTAGATCTAATCCATAGTTTTTTTTATAATATTACCCAGCCCGATCTATTTGTATTAATCAAAGTAACTCGAAACTTTCCCCGCTGTTTGCAATGGAATGTGCCAAAAGACACCAGAAGAAACATATAGATGACTTTCAAACTTTATTTAGTTTATTTCTGAAAAACTCTTATCTTTATCCTAAAAGTTCGAAAGTAATGTATCTGCCTTAAAGTTAAGTATAATTATAATAGATTTTTACCAGACCACTGACTGACTAACAACTCTCCTAGGGCTGGCGGCCCGAAGGATTAGATTTTAATTTATCGTGACTAGGAACCAATTGGTTACCTAGGCAACGGGAACCTACAGCTTATTGTTTGGGATCCGGAGCCACATTGTAT
>NC_087219.1:64868115-64878115 GCF_015104395.2 Macrobrachium nipponense
GTTTAAAATCCCAGTTAGGTGGTTTCACGGTAATGGAGGGATGGGGTACTGATGACACCTGTAATGGAATGTGATGATTGTAGCCCGTTGCAAGATCATAGCGAATATTGCAGGTCATAATAGAATCATGAAGTTGTGGAGATGTGATGCAGTGATACAGCCAGGAGGTTGTAATAGCGTTAACTCTATTATGTACATATGAATAGGAGGAGGGAGGAAGGAGCACTACATTGCTAATTTGGAGAGCATGATTTTGAAGGTCCCCGATTATACAAATATGATCAGCAGGAGAATCATAAATAATACTGTTTAACTCCCCTAGGATCATGCAGTAATGATCAAAATTATTGTTATTTTCCCATGGCATATAAAACATTAATTATTTGGATTTTAGAGTTCCCTACTGTCACTTGAAGCCCCAGCAATCTGTCACTCCTGTAGGTCATCACCATTATCATATTGTCTAACGATTTCTGCCACAGGAAAGAAAGGCCCCTTTTTGGGCAACCGGCTTTGATTTGATCTGTAGCTTGCATCGATGAAGTCGAGAAGGTTCTGAAGTCTTCATGAATTGAATCGCAGATGGCAAGGTCATGTGTGCAGAGGAGCGTTTCTTGAAATGCAATGATGCCTTTGAAGTTTTTGCAGAACATGTTTTGAGGCCAAAAATATTCCAAGAGATTATGTTTAATGTATCCATGGCTACTTACGAAGATGGGCAGATGAATGCGCTTATCATTTGGGTGGATGGGGGGTTAGCCAGGGAGTGGGCAGTCACTCGCCAGGGGGGGAGGGGGTGGTTTGCTGGCACTTGCGGTGGAAATGACCCTGGTTGGAGTGTCACTAAGTTCCCCTGGGGGTGATTGGTCCCGGATTAGGTAATACCTTGAAACTAATATATTAGGACCGAAATTCCCACCTTTTAGAACGTCGAGGTGTTGAAATAGGCAGGTAATCCTGTAAGCCACTTTATGTTTACTTCTACATGGGAGTTCGTGAGAGATGAGTGGGTCAGAGCCAGTGAGACACTTGACTCTCTCCACGTGGCGTCTAGCGTCACCGATGAGCGCATATTGTGAATTACTACATGACATCTCTTCTCAGGTGTCGGGCGAGGTGAAACACGAATGTTGGGCTCCGGTCCAGCGGCCAAACGAGAGGTTCTTCTCTTCTTTCTGCTTGTTTGTATCTGCCAGCCGCCAGACCCCTCATGATCACTCTCATCTGCATCTACGATAGGGGGTTGGGGGGGGAGAGATAGGGTGGGGAGGATTACAAGGGCTGGTACTCATCACCAGAGATCTATCTTCCACCGGAGCCACTGGGGAGGGAGAAGAGGTTGGAAGACCAACAGTCCCCTCAAAACGGTCTATAGGTGATGGGGGCACTTCATAGGAGTCTGGTGGCTAACTGTGCGATTGTCTATCGATCCCTGCACTCATTTGATTGCATTGCAGATCCGTGTGAGATTATTTGTTTTCACCATTTTAAGACTGTCTAGGTATTCCTGTAGTCCTTTGATCACGTCCCAGATTCTTGATAATTTATCATTTGTCTCCTCGATTTTTTCTGAGTTTTTTCTTATTACTTCTGAGAGAGATTTTGCTGTTTAGAAGGCATTTTCTGCCGTGTGGTACACCGCAGGTAGGCTTAGGTCAGCAGGCCCTTTCGGAGGCAGATTGTAAGGGTCATCGGCGTAGATTTCCACCGAGCAGGTCCTTAGCCACTTAGTGATATATGATATGTTCTTGTGAGAGGACAAGTTTTTCGTGGATTGCTCCTTGAGAATGCTCTCTGGTATCAGATCTTTGCATTTCGTATATGAAACGTTGATTTCTTCATCGGAGAAGGCATCACTGACAAATTGAATTTCGGACTCGACGTCGGAATGGTTCGATTGGTATTGTATAAAGTAAAGACAATTGTTCGCAAATACGGAACTGTGTGGGGCTCAGGCACCGGTAGGTGCCAGGGTCACTGCACAACATTTGGAGGTTGGTCGGATGACATTTTTGTGGTAAGGGAATGGTCAAGCACTAACACATCACTGCATTCTTTTTACCCATTTCCCAGGAACCAATAGGCCTCGAGTAGTTGTGATTTGAAACATTTCTAAGGCACTGATTGGAGCAGAAAGAATAATAGTATATCTGCAATTGCACAACACTCTCCGGCTTCATGCTGGGTATTACGTGGAGCACTATTAACATTGCTTACTATAAGAGGTATAATCACAAAGGGCGAAAACTCTTTCTTTTCTGTGAAGAAACGCAAGAGAGACCTCCAACACATCCGCCCCCACACACAAATTTAGATTTTCGTCAATAAAATCTTACTAAAGTGTCTGGTATATGGATCATATTTTAACATAGCTATTTGAAAACCCACGACCTAATTGGCAAAAAATATGCAATAATAACTATTGTGGATAATTAAGGCACTTACCAGAGTAAATAAATTTAGTAGGCACCCAGAGAGAGGCTAGTTGTGACATAAACTATGACATCAGACGTAAGAGCAGGGTTCCCAGTAGTGTGTATCACAAATATTTAACACTCTTTTGGAATAAGTATTAAAGGAAAGGCTAGGCAAATCACTGTTGAGAATGACGATAATATTACTGTTTCCATTGGTGATACCACGGTAATGAATAAGAATTTTGTATATATACATATAACAATATTATAGCAAGGGGATTTGGTAAGTATATATATGGCAATATCTCTATTTACATTTTACAGTTTTATGTTGACTATAGAAATACATAACAGTTATAACACTAATTTTATTTACCTTTTGACTAGCAGCTATACAAGACTTTTGGAATTGGTGAAATACAATCATGTTGAAACGAAAAAACGATCATTTAAAGGTGGTTGGTACGATATTTTGCCCTAATGTACCTGGTAACCTTACATAGTAGCAAAGACCGCCGACAACAGGGCGAGGCAGCCGATCGTCATTGGTCAAAGCCAGGGTATATGTGACTGCTGCTTCACCTATGACAAGCTCATCAAATTTTCTTCATGGCGTCAAGACTGCTTTCCTGTTGCAGTAAGTAACAAAGAAAGAATGCTATGCGTCATATGCTCATTATGAACGGGTAAGTGGTTAATAAGGCGATACGCAAACACCAAACGACTTAGACAAGAGGGCAAAGGTGACCTTTATAGGGATTTTACTAGAATGACGAGCATGAAAAAAAGATATATACAAATGTTTTGTTCACATCAAGGTATTTCTAACTTTTCAGACCAAGAATAAACAATGGCCGAATTTGCTTGACTAATAAACTATCTCACTGATTAGCTGCAAAGACCATTTTTATCAACTTGCCTATTCTACTGACCTCCATATACACACACTCACACACACACACACACACAAACACACCTAATCTAGCAGGCTCGTACATAGAGGATAGTATAACGTCATTACTAAAGAACCTCCCACTCATTGATACTGTAGTGACGTACGTTAGTAGATATCCCGCCCATATACTTTATGAATGAAGACTCAGATGTTGGTAGTAGTAGTAACAGTAGTGTATGGAATTCTTTTATTTCTTCACACATTCAAACTCCCAAGTAGAGTACAATTAAGGAATGGCCATTAATTGAAAATATTAATTTTGTAATACAGTTCCATGGCGCATTTCAAGTTTCTGTTGATTTGAAATATACACCAAGTGATAAACAGTCTCTGTGAAAACCATGGGTACCCTGCAGTTTCAAGGATATGTGAAGTGTCGTTCTGATACCCGCGAAATTTGCCAAACGGTCTTAGGGTCTGTGTGGATAAAGACCAGCATTTAGCCAATGAATAAAAATGCAATATTTAACATACTTTGGTTTCCTTTGCACACGGCCATATAAATTGTTGATGATGATACTATTAATCATAATGATGGTAATTACATTAATATTCATTACTGTTATTATTATTATTCTTGTTAATAATATTATAATCATCATCATTATTATTATTATTCATACTTAAGCATCAGTGAAGTGGGTGATTTGACATATATAAAATCATATGCCGTATACATACACATTTATAGACATATATGGTACATACATAGATGCATATACAAAATAATACATAAATGGGAATTTATAATATATATATATATATATACATATATAAATATATATATATATATATATATATATATATATATATATATATATATATATATATATATATATGGTATAATAATAATAATAATAATAATAACACCCCTGTCGTTACTGCCTTATATTAAAAAGTTAATTTCGGTAGGAGTGAATGATGATTAATCCATCAAGCTCATATTGATGATGGTGTCCCTGTACAAAAGTCATTTATATTATGCCTTCGCATGTGCAGCAAACAAATACTCTGGAAATAATTTTCAGTGAACTACACAAATTCGAAAGGCAAAGTAACACTGCTTTAAGCCCAGTTAAAATAACAACTTTGTTTTGTTATTGTTATCGCTTATAACAGACGAATCATTCGAGTATTTACTGCCCTTGAAATTATTTGGTGGCCGATTATACTTAATAACCCTCAATAACGCTATTCCCCAAATCTTTTAATTTCCTCATGATAGTTTATACATGTCTCTTCGTGTAATTGGATTCATTGGGGATAGAAAATGTCTTATTCTTCTCTCTATTTTAACAGTTAAAAACCATATTAAAAAGAGTACTGGAAGTGCAACGAATAAAAAAAGGATTTTATCCCTCTAACATAAAGTCATAACATGCGTCATTATCTTCAACTATAATCAAAATTCATCCACTGTATGTGTGTGTGTTTGCGTGTATGTGTCAAAATATGAATGTATGCATGTACTCAGTAAATGATTAAACTTCGTTATAAATAAAACATTTATAACTTCCTTATAAATTAAACGTTTCCAAAACATGTTTTGGAAACATTCAAGTAAATATATTCATTTTTGAAACACTCAAGTAAATATTTTCTGAAGAATACGTATATCCGTTATCCCAGTTATGTACCTAAGTTGAGTTGTCAGTAAGTATAGTAAGATGTGCAGAATATTGAGGTCGAAAGGTCCACAAAGGTTTTGATTTCATAATGAAAAATGAAAATAGACTTACAGTTTCCGCAAAAAGATGGATTTCAATGTAAGTTTTTAACCATATCAAGTTTATAATGAAGCCAGATATATGGAAAATGGTTATCGTTATAAATATGAAAGAAAGTATGAAATAAATGATTCATATCGCTTTCCTTTGGAGTAAACATAACAGATGACAGCTGGGTGAAAAAGGGATTCGGAAGATTACTCGCGGGGAAGACGAGGGAAGATGGTCGAATGATTTAAAGAAAATCTATTTCTCGTTGAACCGATATTTTGATACCTTGACAAATGATTGTTGTTAACTCTCCTATAAAAATTAAAATCTTGAATATGAATGAGAAGAAAAACGGGAACTTGCAAGTTATTAATAATGCGAAATGTGAAAATAGGTAAGAAAACTGAAGAAAAAAAGAAATGTGAATACAGGCGAAAAAGTCCAGACGGCTTTCAGGAGGATCAACTTTATGGGCAGGAAACAATAGGTTTTACACGATGTATAGATATATAGGATTGGGAAGAAAGGGAAAAGCCAATCTGAGAAAGCGTTAACAGGATAAAATAGAAGAATTGTTAGAATTCAAGTTTTTTTTTTTTATATAAAGAGGACGTAGGCGATAATAAGCGGCATCATCATCATAATTGCTCTTATATTATTATTATTATTATTATTATTACTTATTATTATTATTATTATTATTATTATTATTATTATTATTATTTAAAAATTTTTTATCTTTCAAGACACTTTTTGACTGTAACCTTCTCCCGCAATTTTATTTTCCTTTTTTCTTTTAACAAATGTGAATTCATCAAAGCTTCAGTAATTAATTATTTAATCTCTTTTTTACCAGATTATACTTTTGCTTTTATTTTCCTTACAACGAGATGAATAGACAGTCGAAAGCCCAATAGTCCTCATAATTCTTACATCAGAAATATTTTGTACATTTCCCCAAACAAACATGGGGGCTTGGAGGTATTTTTCTATGGTCATTTTATGATTATCCCCTA
This sequence comes from Macrobrachium nipponense, assembly GCF_015104395.2. NCBI lineage: Eukaryota > Metazoa > Arthropoda > Malacostraca > Decapoda > Palaemonidae > Macrobrachium > Macrobrachium nipponense. Next base: position 64,874,222 of record NC_087219.1, read on the forward strand.
TATTAGGGGGGACTAATTCATTAAGTTATTATTATTTTCATTCCAAATAGTCTTTCACTCAGACATATTATATTATTATTATTATTATTATTATTATTATTATTATTATTATTATTATTATTATTATTATTAATTAGAAAACTACGTAATTCTCCTTGATTTAAGTATAGTACTAATAATCTTCTTTGAACATGTCTTCAGTATACTTATAAACTTCAAAATAACAAAATTTTTGGCTTCTTTTTCATTCAATAGGTGGAAATATTTTTCGTTCTATTTGCCTTCATTGAAAATTTAAAGGACGTACCAAAACATGAAAAACAATTGTATGCACTAGGTCTCCTGAGCTGTGATTTTCATTAGCTGCAGGAGTATCTCGTTTCGGGGGTGTTGTCTTCGATAGTTTTTGTAATCGGTGATGTTATTGTTAGGTAAAGGTCTTCTCATACACGTGGAGAGGAGAAATCTTTTCCGGAATTATATCTGGAATGAGAAGCGCCCACACCAGCCTCATCGACAGGCATAATCTTCATGTTCTGGATGATGACATCCTGGTAGATGGTCTCTTGATGTCTGGTGCGAGCGTGGTTCTTGATAACCCCGTTTGGGGCATGGCAGGAGATTCTCTTAGATGTAAGCAACACTACAATTGTGGACCAGGCATGGCTACTGGTATACCACATGTGTCTGATTCAGGGGGTCTCGTACCGGCAGGGGGGTGGTTATTCTTTATTATTTGGTCACTCTGCCTTTGATTCTGGTAGTATATGATTAAATCAATTTCCTTGGTGTCGTCAATCGGCATTATATTTCCAGTGATAGTCTTCTTTATGGTGTCTTCTTCACAGTAATGAGAAATCATGAAGGCTTTGTATTACAGCTTGATGTTATCCTGGCGGCTGAGTTGTGGGCTATCACTACTGTATGACTTGTCTGGGGCTGTGCATACTTCTCTGCTGATTAATTGATTAGAATACCCGTTATTCACTAGTACTTGGAAGCATGGTCAAGTTCCTGATGTGTGCCCTGCTCTTGAATCTAGCAGGGCACTCGCTGTTACCGGTGAGGCAAGGTCCAAGATTTTTTTTTTTGTTTTTTTTTTTTTTTTGTATAAACAGAAGTATGGAGAACTGTCTTCCATCTTACTCACAAAGGGGTCGAGGAAGAGGAGCCTATGGCGGTGCTGTATTCAACCATGTAATTCAGCATACTGCACGGCTGAATGCCTTAAGGATGGGCTTCACCTCATCCTCGGCGTCAACTTGAGCAAAGATGTCATCAATATAATGGCCGTATCTTGTTTGTTTGAAGACTCATTCCTTCATGGTGTCCATGTAAAAGGTAAGGAAGTGGACCCCGGTCGGGGAGCCCATCACTATGTCGTCTTTCTGGTGGAACATCTGGCCATGGTGGGTGGAGAAAGGGGCCTTCTTGGTGCAGATCTCCAGCAGCATATGAAAGGAGTCCTTGGATTTGTTGAGGGGTGCTGTTAACTGACTCCTATGAAGTGCAGCATGCTGAATTACACGACTGAATACTGCACCGATGATCAGCTCCCTTTCCTTGACTTCCTTGTGAGTAAGACGGAAGACGGCCTCTGTATTAATGTCTACACAAGTTAGAATAATATTGTACTTTATCTCAATTGTGACAAATGAGTGTCCAGCTAGATTAAATAGCACGATCATCAGGGCCCTCTCCCACTGCTTGACCTGGCAGGACGCTAACCAGAAACTCGACCATTCATTCCAGGTTTTCGTCAATAATAGGTATTCTAATAATTAATCAGCATTTAAGTTCACACAGCCCTGTAGAAATGGTATGGTAGGGAAAGTCCACAACCCAGCCTCCAGGATAGAATCAAACGTATTACTAAACCTTAATGGGTTCCCATTACAGTGAAGAAGTTAATCACTGAAGATGTAATCCCGATCGACAACACCAAGGAAATTGATTTAATCATATACTATCAGAATTAGAGGACAAGAGACCTAATAATGAAGAATAATCCTTGCCTACCCATACGAGACCCCAAGAGCTGACATATGTAGTACACCATTTTACATGCCTGGTCTGTGGTTGCAGCAGCACCTACGTCAAAGTGGCCAGCATGTGCCAGCCGTAGAGAATATGTTGCCACGTCCACGAGGGAGCTATCAAGAACCATGCCCACACCAGATATCAAGAGACTATCTCCTAGGATGTGATCTTCCAGGGCATGAAGATCATCGGGAAGGCCCCTGATGGCCGTTGATTTCGCTTACTGGAGGCGCTTGTCATCTCTCAAATAAAACCAGTACTAAATACAATGAAGGAAGAATTTCTCATCTCCAAGAGCATAAGAAGACCTCCACCCAACAATGACATCACAGATTACGACAACTCTATGGAGGCCAATGAAAATCCAGTTAGCCGTGACGTCATGCAGCGCGACGCAACACCTGGCGAAGTCACAGCACAGCTCAGGAGATCTACAAGGTTGCAATTGCACAACCATGAATGCACCAGAAGTTGCTTGTGACCTGACCCAAGCGACCAATGAAAAACCGACCTACTGCCATTGTGGTGGGATCACAAGCTTAAAAACAAGCGGGCGAATCCCCCCCCACATAAACCTAACGCTCCCGCTGCCCACTCACCCTCAGTCACACATTCTTCTTTACACAACAAAAAATTAAAATACACGCAGGACAATTGACCTATACCTACAAAAAAACAAAACAACAACAAAAACAACACACACAGTACTTACCAACACTCCAGATACTCAAGGCTTTGCTGTGCGGTCTGCTGTCGAGGTCGCAGAGATAACAACCACTAGCCAAATCCAAGAGCCACAACAACACAACAACAACAAGGAACACAACCACAACTCAACAAAACAATCAAGGACCACAACAACAACCAAGGAACACAACCACTCAACAAAACACAACAACAACAAAAAAGGACACAATCACAACCCAAGACCACTGCACACCAAACACCAACAAAACACAAAAAAAGGCAACATACACACCAACTAACAACACCAACAACCCAACACCCTCAACCACAACAACTCACATATAATAACAAGAACTCACTACAACTCAACAAAGACCTCACAGCACAACAACTCTTAAGCAACAATATCAACTAACAAAACAACAACTAAACAACAACAAAACACACAACTTAGCTGACTTTCAATTCTCCAATAAACTGCTGTCTAAACTACTTATCATCACCAACTCTCACCAAAGACTGACTGAAAAATTCACTACAAAAACACAGAAATCTGATCTCTACCAGCAGACAACCCAGCCAGAACTCACTAACAGCCAATACAGTCGGTTAACTATCCATACAGCCATTACACACCTCTCTATCTACTCTCTCTCTCTCTCTCTCTCTCTCTCTCTCTCTCTCTCTCACACACACACACAGACGTTGTCAAATGGAACTCCATAACTCTTCCATACCATCAGCCAATAGGAGATCGGCATGGGTCAGACCCCCTGCTGACGACCCGAATATAAGGAGGAAGGACACATTCCACCAGGAGCCATCCACCCTCAGCATCCTAGCCTAGAGGATTTCTGGTAGCTTCAGACGCAAGCTCGCTGCTGCAAGAGAGAGAGAGAGAGAGAGAGAGAGAGAGAGAGAGAGAGAGACTGACTTTGAGTAACTATGTCAAAGTTTATCAGTAAAATTAAAATAGAAATATATACACTGATCTTGACCCTGCATTTGAAAATAATCCTCCACTGGCGCTCTACTAGCCTGTATAAGTAATACTGAAAAAAGCTTCTATTCCAAAAATAAAGAAGAATCTATACTAGCATAATACAGCTGAGGTAGCCATTTCTTTAAATGAATAATAATAATAATAATAATAATCAATAATAATAA
>NC_087219.1:64883115-64918115 GCF_015104395.2 Macrobrachium nipponense
AATTATTTTCTACAACAATTTATGAATGTTTCAATATTACTAGATTAAATCTTCTTTCCCAAAATTTCATTTGGAATAATAACCTTTTTTTTTTTTTTTTTTTTATAAAACTTGTATTTGAATGAAACGTCACTTTATCTTTTTATTTTTATCAGGTTAAATTGCTCCTCCTCGGACCGAATACCATTCTGCATTTTAATTATAAGGTGCTTATTCTGAAGTCCTACTTAATTAAAAAAAATTTATATTATGATAATTAAAACTTTTTCATCTTCATATTTTATTGCACATATATAACATTTTACGTGATAAGTAATACCATTCCTCACTATATCCCTGCTCCTGTGTGAAATTATCCATGTAGAAATTTATTTATTTTCAGGGTTTTCTAAGATGAATTAATATTCAAAAACCTCCTTACATGCCCAATTAAAACTAAATACCTAGCAGTTTTCATTTCTTCTGCATTTAAAACTCTGATGACTTTTGCATCGGTCTTTGGAATGGATTATCCTTATCCTTCTCTAGTTATAATTCCCATAACTTTTGATATATTGAATTATGTTGCAAAGGGTATATCTCATCACTTCATCTTTCTTCTTTATCTGCTTCTAATTCATCATCGACTTCTAAATACAATGTTAGTTATGAATAGATATATATATATATAGAGATATTATATATATATATATAGATATATATATATATATATATATATATATCTAATATAGTATATATATATATATATATTATATATATATATATATATATATATATATAAGATATATATATATATATGTGTGTATAGACTATATATACAATATATATATATATCAAATATTATATAGTCTATATTTTATCTATATATATATTATTATATTATATTATATATATAAATATACATATTATATTGGCTATATATATATTATATATAGGATATATATATATATATATATATATATATATATATCTATATATATATTATATATATTATATTAGATATACTGTAAAATCAGGAAAACAGTAGATGGATTCATGAGAGGAAGATATATATCTATATATATATATATATATATATATATTATAATAATATATATATATATATATATATACTATATATATATATATATACTGTAAATCAGAAAAACAGTAGTATGGATTCATGAGAGGAAGAGGGACCATGGATGCCATCTTCATAGTAAGACAGCTACAGGAAAAGAGTCTAGAGGAAAACTAGAAGCTCTATTGTGCATTTATAGACCTAGAGAAAGCATACGATAGAATCCCAAGAGAATCCCCAGAAAAGTTGGTTAGGCTGGTCGAGATGGTATATAAAAGAACGAGCACAAAAGTGATAACAGAAGTTAGTGTTAGATTACGCCAGGGGTCAGCATTAAGCCCATTTTTGTTTGCGTTGGTCATGAATGTGTTGAGTAAAGAGATCAGAAATGAAGAGCTGTAGGAGCTGTTGTACACCGATGATCTGGTGATTACTGCCGAAAATGAGGAGGACCTACAGAGACGGGTTAGAGAGTGGCAGGAGTCTTTAGAGAGGGGTGACTTAAAGGTGAATGTGAATAAAACAGAGGTTTTGCTGAGCAGTAGGGAAGATAGAGACAGAATAGTAATTCAAGAAAGAAGAGGCTCGATTATAAAACAGGCAGAAAAGTTTAAATACTCAGAGAGTGATAAAAGAACTTAATGATTATCATCAGATGAAAAGAAAGTTACTGTGCTATTTACCTATGAAAAACAGACCAAAGACCAAAATTTACTGTTCCATACAAAAGTCTTGCAATTTGATTTCCTGTCATTACCTAATTTTTTATCGTTATAACGAGAGGACAATAATTTACTCTTAATTTTTGCTCATAGTAGAGACCTCAAAAATATTGCAATTAAATAGAAATTATCCTTGATTGTATATAGGTATTTTCGTTCTAGTCTGTGACGGACTCTTCACATATTCCTCTCAGTTAAAGCCTGTCTTTAGTTGCATACTTTTTAACAATATGATTTGCATCAGGTTCACTTATATTTTTTTCTTAGCTCTCAACATTTACAGATGTAGTCAAACGTCTTCTGTGGAAGCCGTAGGATATTTAATCTACTCATGGGTATGTATGGAGGTTTTCCGAAAACCATTTATCAAGAGTTCCTCGTACAGTCGCGCCGTGCTGTCAATAGAATTTATCATAGCTGAGATAAAATACTATAATTCCTAAAATAGGAAAGTCGAACGAATTACTCAGCCTTTTCTGTAGAGGACCAGATTGGCAAAATCTATCTTTGGGCCAGACTCATTTTCCACTCCACAACTACTGACAGACGATGGTAGATTAGTTATTGGCCCCAGGAAAAGATGACCTCCTTCATCGAGTTTTTTTTTGAAGCTAAGCAATCAGTTGATGATGTCCTCTGCTTGATACTTGTCATCCTAAACCTTTTTCTACAAAATTTACATTTTGTTCAGGGGTGTTACTAGAAAATTGTTCTCCGGTATGGATGTTTGCGATTTATCTCTTCTAGATAGGGTGATTCGTGGTGGTAGGTTTCCTGATATTAGCAGTTATGATATGGACCATCGACGTATGGTCTCTTATTTGTCAATTTTTCATGTTATAATTTAGCAGAGATCTTTCTCAATCTCAGTTGATCCATAAACCCCTTTTCCTGCCGAGACAACCAGATTTTCTAAACAGTAGCACCAATATGCAGTAAATGTGCCTTGATGTCACACTTCTCACTTCCAGAGCTCTTTTTTCTTTTTCAAACCACTGGACTGAGGAAGGCGTGCAACTTGAACTCAAAAGTTCAAACGAATACTATTCTCATTGCATGTTGATAATTTTTTTTATATATTTGTTATTTCAGATTTTTTTATAAGAGAGATCTCCTCTTTCTCTATATCTCTTTAGTTCGTCTTACTTCTTTCTAATGAACACCGTATTCATTGCAAGTTGAAATTCCTTGTTATTAATTTTTCATCTTTAAAAATAATAATAATAATAATAATAATAATAATAATAATAATAATAATAATAATAATAATAATAATAATATAATAATAAAATAATAAAATAATAATAATATTGTTAAAAAGAATGGCAGAATTAAGCGAGTTGATTTTATATATTGTTTTTTCTATTTTCCTTACAATTCGCTTCTCAGGCTCAGCGATGTTTCTGAGTAACTGGCCAATATTCATATTGGGAATTTTCAAAAATCATAAATGCTGAAGGTAATCTTTTATTGGAACAGGATATCAGGTCCAGGTCAAGCAGGGGTCGTCGTCAGTGCCGGAATAATACCAGCACTGACGACGACCACTGCTTGACCTGGACCTGATATCCTGTTCCAATAAAAGATTACCTTCAGCATTTATGATTTTTGAAAATTCCCAATATGAATATTGGTCAGTTACTCAGAAACATCGCTGAGCCTGAGAAGCGAATTGTAAGGAAAATAGAAAAAACAATATGTAAATCAACTCGCTTAATTCTGCCATTCTTTTTAACAGTATTTGCCTAAAAGACGGTCATTCTACCAAAATAATAATAATAATATAATAATAATAATAATAATAATAATAATAATAATATAATAATAATAATAATAATAATAATAAAAGTGGCGCCGTGAAGGAGTGGGTTAGGTCGTCAATAGACTTGAGTCAAGTTAAGCAACATTGGGGCTGGTCAGTCGTTGGATGGGTGACCGCTCTCCTCGGCGTTGATTCCTTGAGAAAAGAATCTTTATCATAATTTCCTCAGTTTTACTCAGCTGTAAATGAGTACCTATCCCTGATGGGTTAAATAGCAAAACTCAGCAATGATGGAAAGAAATGAAGGAATATACGACAACGACGTAAATGGAACTATGGCAACAGAGGAGCTTCGTCCGGCAACAGGTATTCAACCCAATTGAAGGGGAAGACGGTCAGGTACTTGGAGGTCGTCATCCAGGAACTGATCACCACAACGACAGTAATCAATAGCCTGATATTGGAGCTACAGAGGCAAAAAGGAAGAAATGGACAAGAGGAGAAAATAAGGAAATATGGAGATGCTACATCAGAAGCAACCCGACAGAGAGAGGATATAGAAGAAGATTGGTCAACATCTGGAATGAGAGGAATAACACCCCCAAACAGAGCAGAGGCTGGCAGACCAAGTAAGTAACATAAAGAAAAAGAACTGGCTCTCCCCAACAGAAAGAGAAGAACTGGAAAGGGAAATGGTTCACACGACAACGAATTACACGAAGACGAACTGAGAGACGATGCCACAGAAGACGACAGGGAGGATGAGGTATCAAACACGACACACGAAGAAACACCGACGAAGTAACAGAGGAGGACGGAATGGGTAGAAAAGATTAGACAATGGATGGAGCCAGATACAGAGAGAACAAAGATCCCCTCCATGAAAGCCTACAACACCAAGCAATTTAAGGGAGAAAACAAGTGAGGTCAATGAAATAATGGGCATAATACACACCACCAGTATCACAGAAACAAATAACTTGAGCAAGATTAGTAGCAGAACTGATGGGGATTCGAACACCAACACCACCAGCACAACCCAACAGAAACCAAGACAGCAACCTCCTTGGAAAAAGGCGCCTGGAAAAGCAAATCTTGGTGATGAGATCTGACTTGAGTAAACTGAAAGAGATGGCAGAAAAAAAGGCTAAGAAGCAAGAAATACAAAGTACAAGAGAGGCTTAAGGCCAAAGCACATAAGATCCAAGGTACATGAAACAGGAATAAGGGATACCAACAGAACAAACTATTCGGAACCAACCAGAAAAGACTATACATCCAACTAAGAGGGGAAGACAACCACCCAGAATTCCGGAAGCCGAACCAAGTAAGAGACTCGAACCAAGTAAGAGACTCTGGGAAAACATATGGAGCAATCCGGTATCACACAACAAACATGCAACATGGCTCCAGGAAGTCAAGGAAGAAGAAACAGGAAGAATAACAAAGATTCACAGAGATCACGACAGCACAATCAGACACCAACTAAAGAAAATGCCAAACTGGAAAGCCCCAGGTCCCGATGAAGTCCATGGATACTGGCTCAAAAACTTCAAGGCCCTACACCCACGGATAGCAGAACAACTCCAGCATTGTATCTCAAATCACCAAGCCAGTAACTACAGGCCTATCACCTGCCTACCAATAATGTGGAAGTTACTAACAGGTATCATCAGTGAAAGGCTATACAACTACCTAGAGGAGACAAACACCTTCCCCCACCAACAGAAAGGCTGCAGAAAGAAGTGTAGGGGCACAAAAGACCAGCTCCTGATAGACAAAATGGTAATGAAGAACATAGGTAGAAGAAAACCAACCTAAGCATGGCATGGATAGACTATTAGAAAGCAGAGGTTAATATCAGGAGAGGGATCTTCCAGGGCGACTCACTGTCCCCACTACTCTTCGTAGTAGCCATGATTCCCATGACAAAAGTACTACAGAAGATGGATGCCGGGTACCAACTCAAGAAAAGAGCATCATCAGTGAAAGGCTATACAACTACCTAGAGAGACAAACACCTTCCCCCACCAACAGAAAGGCTGCAGAAAGAAGTGTAGGGGCACAAAAGAAAAAACCAAAAGCTCCTGATAGACAAAATGTTAATGAAGAACAGTAGGAGAAGGAAACCAACCAAAGCATGGCATGGATAGACTATTAGAAAGCAGAGGTTAATATCAGGAGAGGGATCTTCCAGGGCGACTCACTGTCCCCACTACTCTTCGTAGTAGCCATGATTCCCATGACAAAATAAAAGTAGCTACAGAAGATGGATGCCGGGTACCAACTCAAGAAAAGAGGCAACAGAATCAACCATCTGATGTTCATGGACAACATCAAGCTGTATGGTAAGAACATCAAGGAAATAGATACCCTAATCCAGACTGTAAGGATTGTATCTGGGGACATCAGGATGGAGTTTGGAATAGAAAAATGTGCCTTAGTCAAGATACAAATAGGCAAAGTAACGAGAACTGAAGGGATCCGGGAGCAACATAGATGAGACAGGATAAAAATACCTGGGAATAATGGAAGGAGGGGATATAAAACACCAAGAGATCAGGAAAGAATATATGCAGAGACTCAAGGCGATACTCAAGTCAAAACTTTTGCTTCAAAACGATGTCTGCCATTTAAAAGATAACTCAAAAACTCGTCTCTCGTTCAGTTTGAAAACTGTTGTTATGGCCCTTCAACCTCGGCACCTCAGCGTAGAAATAAACATCGGATTTGAATTCGACGTCCTTATTTTTCTTGTGCGCCACGACGATAAAATTGTCAACATATGTTCGGAAAAATAGCGCACGATTTTTCTTTATCTCATATTCTGTGACATATTGGCCTCTTACTAGTATCGAGTGGCATGGCGAATGCATATGCCACACACATTTTTTTTTCCGCTTTAGAATTTTAATCTGAAGCATGCAGCTGGCTATTCGGCAAAGTATTTGAATATTGAAAAGAATCATATTAATCGATATACTCTTAGTAAATATTTAACCGTGTTATTTTCGCTGTTCTGATACGTAATACAAAATTTATTCTGCTTTTGGTTTCATTTTCATTGTAGCATAAAATAGAAATTCGCATTTTTTCTCAAGTTTCTATTGAAGTTGTTGAAACAATCTATTTCTAATGTAGGAAAAAATTACGACTTTCCAAATTTTTCGTTAATTATCAGAATTGAAGTAAGCAGATTTTCTATTCTATATCGAATCACATCATAATGAAATTATAAGTATAATGAAATGTCTAATAGAAAAATATATTTTTTTTTATCAAGAACTCTATTGCGAGTTTTTCATTTAGAATCACCGCTAATGAGGTCCTTAATTCAATGGAGCTTTTATAACTATGCGATTCTTAATCGTGCAAGCTATATAAGTTCTTCAGTTCTACCGTGTATTGTTTATAGAAAACATTGAAATTCATATCGATAATAAATGGAAAGAACACCCACTATAATTAAAGTTTAGAATTTAAGCAGGAAACGTATTTTTTCGCACTAAGTTAATTTTTACTTTATAAATTAGAATCCTCTGCCTTGTCTAGCAACGAGGAAGTTCTTATGACTAAGGTAAAATAATTACGGTAACTATTAAGCTGGTAAATATGAGAGGATTATGATTTTGTTCTAAAAACTAAACAAAGATCAAAATATCCAACGACAATGGTTTTCCCTATTTTATTTTACACTCCAGTGGTCTGATTTTTGGGCAGTCTAAAGTAATTGTTCTTATATGTAATCAGACTGGTTTCATGGATATGGAAATCATAACCCTTTACCACATAAAATTCTTTTTTCAATTATTTCACCCTGAGAGAAAAACTGATATTGGCGAATGAATGAATATTCTAGGAAGTGGTAAAATGATAAGAGATGATTCAAGTAGGCATTCATAAAGGGTGCTCATGATACTAACTTAGTTGTGCACCACAAAGTGTATTGATTTTTTAACATTTCCATTAGACTTTTGTGGTTTGAATACAGGACGCTCTTGAATATCCCCATTTTCCCTAACTCTAAAGATATTGCAAGAAATATTAATCCATTTTGATTTAGCTGAATCACGCTAATTAACAGCCCAGACCTCTTCGAAAAAGGATTTCATTACATTTACATCATTTGATTGTGGAATTTCGCTCTAATTTGTATTAGCACAGGTGACTTGCTATGTTCAAGCATTTTTCATTTATTCTATATCATTCTTACTGGAACTTCTTCATATTATTAATTTACAAACACAGCATTCCGCGGATTTCAACCAAAGTCACAGTAGGTCGGTAATGGAAAACCAGTCATTGACTGAATAAAAAAAATTATATTTCTATTGCAAATGAATTACTAAATAGTCGAATTCCGCATGTCAAAGACTGATTAGATAGATCAGTTCAGTTCATCTTTACTTCATATCTAGGATGCATAGAAAGAAACAGTGACAGTGATATGAAATACACTCAAGTCGAAATATATACATACTTCCATAAAATAGTCATGCTTAATTACCCTGGCATACATGCTTAATAACAAACAAACAAATAAACAAACAGGATATTACATAAAACTCTCATGACATTCCAGTCTTATTTACTTTCTAAAATTTACATTCACCCTTTTTAATATAATGTCAGATTAAAACATATAAAAGACTTGACAAGCAACATAAATTATGTCATAATATTAAACACAGCTATAATTGCACTCACTACATGCATAATAAAATTCCCACATATGCTTTTCATCATTAAAAAAACGAACTTTTGCTAATAGCAAAATTGTCACTGTGTAATAAAGAATACATATCATATAAAGTTTTGAAACTTTTGTAAACTTCCTTTATGGAAACCAAGGGTATATGGAAAAACATATAAATCTTTTGAATAAAATCGCATGGTTTGCGTAGCAATCACAACGCTGACATAAACTCAGATTCATTTATAAAAAGTAAAACATTTTGCCCATTTACAAGTTTAATGGTTCCTCTCATGATATGAGAGGGTTAAAATATTTTTGACTGTCTTATGGTAGCCAGTACCAAAACCTTTTGGAAAAGTCCTAGAGTAGGAACCACCAAACATCCCCCAGCCATATGTCTTTAGACAGGTTTGTTTAAATAGAGATATGTACACCTCTCTTTCTGTAAAACAGAATTTTCACATCTTGCTGAATTCAGAGTAAAATTTTCTTCTTGTCCAAATTATGTCGTCATCATAATTGAAATCGCAGGTTACATTAAAACCGAAGTTCTTAAATGGTACTACATACATACATACATGCATACATACATACATACATACATACATACATACATACATACATACATACATACATACATACATAGGTAAATAAATATTTCAGCTGCCATTTAAAGGTCGTAATTGTTCTGGAGATAGACAGATAGATAGATAGATAGATAGATAGATAGATAGATAGATAGATAGATAGATAGATAGATAGATAGGTAACTGGTGCATCTGCTACTGTTTAACGGTTAGGAAACTACCGGAAATTGAACTCCGTAATGGATTCATGTAGTTTCGATTTTACATCGTTGTAAACTTTCTTCGTCCGACTCCTCCGTAGTTTCTAATTTTCTCGTGTGTTTGTTCCTGACTCAACTCTTCATTCACCTTGTCTTGGCGTTGTTTACTTTCTACTTCATTTTCAAGTCATCTTTACCCTTTCTGTAACTTAGAAATAAACAGTAAAACAAAACGAATCTTTTCATTCTTCTGTTGTGATATGTCATCTCGCTTTCCCTCGTCTTACCTATTCATCTAGTATGATTTATAATTCTATGTTATTATATTTCCCCCAGTTCCAGAACCAGATAGCCACAGATTCATTTTACCATATATAGATCGTAAACAATACCAAAAATACCAGGAACACTTGAGTGGAATAAACACCGGACTATCAGTATCATAAGTCAGATCACAAAAATAATATCAAGGATGGTTTTGAACAGAATAAGAAATAAGATACTCCCAGAAATTGACAATGAACAATGTGGTTTTATGAGGATAAAGGAACAAAAAATGCAATTTTTATTTTGAGAATGTTGCTGGAAAGAGCAATAAAAGTGAAAAAGGATCTATATGTTTGTTTTCTTGACTATGAAAAGGCTTTTGATTGGGTTAGACCTTATAAGGATACTGGAACAGATAAATATCTATGGGAAAATCTAAGATTGATAAAGAATTTACATTGGAATCAGGAGGCATCAGTGAAAGTAGAAAATTATGAATCAGAGACTCGGCGCATCAAGAGAGGTGTACGACAGGGCTGTGTGTTACCACCTGATCTCTTCAATTTATAAAGTGAAATGATACTGAGATATCTCAGAGATATGGAAGGAATTAATTAAGGTTAGAGGAGTCAATATTAATAATACCTGATATGCTGAAGATACAGCACTTGTTACAGACTCCCATGATAAACTTCAAGCTTTAACCAGTACTTTACACCAATGAAGCAGAGAAAGAGGTCTGTCAAAATGATTAGGAAATCCCCCCAAGAATAAATATAAGAATCAATGCTAAAACAGTTAAACAAACCGATACCTTTGATTATTTAGGATGCACTGTCTCAAGTGATGGAAAATGCATAAAAGAGATCAAGAGAATATCCATGGCAAAAAGACGCCTTTGGTAAGATCAAGAAATTAGTCAACAACTCGTAAATATCAATGGATCTAAGGAGGAGGTTTGTATAATGTTTTGTTTGGTCTGTGTTGTTGTATGGCTGTGAAACTTGGACCTTGAGAAAGGCAGACCAGGAGAGGTTACAGGCTGCAGAAATGAGGTTTTTGAGACGGGTGTTGAAAATATCATGGACAGAAAGGAAAATTAATGAGGAAGTATTAGAGAGAATAGGCGTTGAAAGAGAGCTTTTGGCCTCAGTGAGAGGTAGACAAATGCGGTTTGTGGGTCACATAGTGAGAAGACAAGGACTAGAACATCTCTCTCTCTCTCTCTCACTAGTAAAATCAATGGAAGGAGACCGAGAGGACGACCTAGACAAAAATATATGGATGGATTGATGAGAACGACTGGCGGAAGAGTGTCTGCAGCTCAGTTGCTGCAGAGAGCAGGAAATAGAGAGGAATGGCGAGCCATGATTGCCGACGCCCTTGGGGATATGACATCTGGATGATGATGATGATGATGAGATCATAAACATGCAAAAGTGTCCGGTTCTGCTAACAGTATGTTAGAACTGACGCCCTATTTACTGTTGTGGGATTTTCGATGGTCATCCTGTCCCCAAAAGAGTCAGTTCTTACTACCTGACGTTAAATATCGGGAGACGATATCTTGAAGGCTAATGAGGTTTGACGTAATGGAGATAGGTTTTGAAATGTCATGTACTTATATTTTCGACTTGCTTTTCTTTAATGAAAGACTCTAATCCTCTAATAATAAGCGTCATGTATAAGTTACTTCAAATAAAGAGTCTCGTGGTATCTATGTTTCATTAAAATGCTTGGAGGAATCAAGAAAAAAAAAACATTTAGATATCCTTCATAACAGAGGCGCAAATCGCTTAGTTTATATAGACATATGAAATTATCGTAAATTTAATCGTTGGAGGAGCTGAGTAGGGAAGGGGAGAATAATCAATATAGGAGTATCAGGATATGAAGAATACAAAAAGCAGTTCTGTAATTAGAATGATTACACTTCAAGAGGTTTTCCAAGCCATTTCAAAGCAGCTTTGCTCAGGAGGGATAAACAGAAATATAGCTTTAATGAAGATGATAAGTTTAGAAAACAGGATACAGCAGAAAATGATGATGGTAATGAAGACGGATGGAAATAATGAATGGAAAAAAGTAGGATTATAAACACAAATACTTTAAGGAAAAATCTCAAGAAAGGGGAAAATCAGGTACAAAACATTATTCAATGCTATACTTTTGAGACATTAGAAGGTTTTCTTTCATAAAGTTATGGTACTAGCGATTCATTTCCTTTCATCTTTCCTTTGAATTCTTCTTGACTGATTAATTGAGCTGAGTATTCATGATTATATGCGGCAATCAGGTCACCTTATGTTCGTTTTATTTTCCGGCGCATTTGCAATACTCACAGGGGTGACCTTTTAGCTCGGGAAAGTTTCCTGCTGGCTGATAGGTTGCAAGTAATTTGTCCGAATAGCATCATTGTTTTCAAATAACTACCAAGTAATGTGAATCGAAGCTTATTTACTAACCTAAATTTCTCCCTCAGGTATATGTTTTGTCAATAAATAATGTTAACGAATAACGAGATTCTAAAGTATTGTGATGATAAGACTAAATTTAATAACAACGCACGCCAAAGTCAACAACAGGAACTTGTTTTCGGATACACGCTGCATAATTTTTTTTTTTTTTTTTTTACTTTTCACATATCTTAACACCAATTGGGATAAATTACAGTAAGCATAAGAAATACACGTAATTATAAACTTTCCTTGAGTACCAGAATCTACTAAAACAAGGAATTTATTTAATAAAGCACACCATTGGTGAAAACTTCCGGGAGGTAAAACGAACGGCCTGTGGGGGCCTTGCGGGAAAACTATCCCAGCACACTGCCAAAGCAGCAGTTTTTCGTAATAATGAAGATCGCCCTATCTCTTTCAGTTGATGATAGTCTTTCTGTGGGTCTCTTCCCACATTTCAATTCCTCACCAAATATCTATTTTTTTTTCCATATCCCTTCTTTCATTTCTGGGAGGTCCTGATATCTCCACTACTATTCCTTATCCTATTTTGGAAGTGTTGGCATGAAGGGAAGCATATGCCATCTCATTAAAATAATATAGATGAGGGATAAAAAATACTATGTTTAATTTTATTTGATATATTGTGAGCTACTGAACAGGTTTACAGAATAGGCTATACTTGCTACACAGCATACAATTTGTATTATCATTATTATTTATTTATGTATTGACATAAGATACAAAACATATTTGACAATTTTCATATGAAAAAAGTTTAAATCATAAACAGGAATATTGATCTTATTATTAAGAAAAATACTACTTAATTGTGCCCATCTTATCTAAATAAAAAGGAATTTGTTTCCAATGTTCAGAAACAAAATACGCACAATAACACTAAAATATATAAAAAATCTAGCAACATTAAATTGTTCTAATATTCATGTAATGATGGTTACATAAAAAAATAATAGTAATAAATTAAAGAATGTTATCTATATAATCCTACATAATCAAATCGAACTAGTTTTATTTATACACACAACATTTTATCATCACTTATGCTCTCATCAGACTCTATATTAATGATGAATTGGTTAAGCAAATGGTCAAGAGCCACATCTTTGGCTTGATAGTTAATTCCAGTTTTCCTTACGTGCCTCATAGCATTTTGACAATGTTGTGGGGTTACAAGGTTAATTCCTTCTTGTGTAAATTTTTAACAGTTTCCAAAGGCTGATTGCTATTAGAAAGCCCTTTTTTATTTCTGTTTTTACTTGGGCCCAAATTAGTTCGATTGGATTGAATATGCAGTGATATGTGGCAGTCTTAGCGTTTTATGGTAGTAATTAGCAGCTATTTGATCTATTTCATATATCTCTCTTTGCTTATGAAGCTGACATTTCTCGAGGAGTTCAAGTTTTGTACGAGCAGGATCATGATCAATTTTATTTGGCTCTGACCACTGAAATATTTGGCCCTTTTTGTTGCTAATGGTTGGAACTTTGTTTAGCATTTTAGAATGATATGGAGCATTATCCATAAAAATAAGGGACTGATTTTGATGTTGGGAAAAGGCTGATGTTCAAACCAAAATTTAGATGGTTTGCAATCCATAGAGTCATGATAATCACCCTATGCTCCATTTTTTGACTTGAACATAAGTAAAGCTCCATGTGAAAAACCTCGACTACCCCCAGCATGTATGATTATACGTAAACCTTGCTCCTTTCCCAGAATTTAGTTTAGGTCCTAGTGCTCCGTCTTCATTTGTCCAACACCGTTCTATACTATGATTTTGGTTTACCCACCTCTCGTCTAGATATACTTCTGGTCTGGGGTTTAGGCTATCTCTGTTTCTTTTCATTTCTCTAAGTGTTTATTCCTGGCATTAACAATGTCACTTCTCTCCATTAAGAATTTTCTCCCACTCATAACTTTTCTAAACCTAAATCCCATATTCCTAACTAATTTATATCGAGAACTTGAACCACTGAAATTTACTGGAGGCTCTTTTATTCTTTCTAACAAGGAGGATATCGTGGGTAGTTCTCCTCTCTCACAAAAAGAAGGATCTCTCTCTTTATACTTTCCTTGTCAAAATTGTCAACCTGATCTACAGCTGTAGATTTTCTCTCTCTGGGATCGGTTGAGCGAAATACACAATCACATGATCTCATATTTTGTAGTTTTAGTCGTTGAACTGTTCGACCTGAGACGCCTGTTGAAACCGCGGTGTTTGTTAAAATATCGGTCATTGTCTCGTACCATCCTCCATGAGCGATGAACTTGAAAACACTCAAAACCATATTCGGCTTTGACTGATGAGCTTGGTGCCTCGAGAGTGTTGAGAGCAGGAGCCTGCAGTATTGTTGACAGTGGATGTTACCATGTTGTTTGCACTGCATGAAGCAAACCCTGTGAATAAAGTCTTCCCTTAACATAACTTGCACCTGACTGTGGATTACACCATTTCATAAAAGAATTAAAATTATCCTTAAGTTTATGGATTCAGATAAAATTACCTAGATAGGTAGGCCTAGTTGTTCATATGGTATCCACATGCCAGCAAATGTTGATGGTCAAGAAGATTTAGATACATATAAACTTTTATAGACTTTTGTGCTGAAGCCTTTTGTTATAACATTATGATAAATATGATGATGAATATGAAGAGGCTAATTTTTTTCTTTTACATAATAATAATGTACTTCCCTTATAATGGCTTTATTTCTTGCACACAGTTCAAACTAGGCTAGCCTATGTCTATGGGTTATACACCATTTTTTGACAATTGTAATAAATTTTGTTTAATTCTTTAAGGTAAGGAGTAACAGTAAACAGTAGCTGATGCTTGATATAAGTTAGGCTAGGTGTATGTAGGTCTGTGATGTAAGTCCGTATAGAAAGAATTTGCTAATTTTGCCATAAAGGTATAAATTCTATTAATAGCACTATTTTCGGTTTGAGGATACTGTAGTGTTCCGTAAATTGCGTAAAAAATCACAATGAAACTAATTCATAATTTCACCAAGTTACAACCGTGATACCCCTTCCTCTCCCTTCCATCCCCGCCTCGGAAATTGACAGTAGACACCTACAGCCTACTAATCCTTAAAATGCATACGTGTATAATACATTTTATACTCAGTCACATATTCTTTTACTTCTCAAAGTATCTGCAGAAATTCGTGATAACCTTATATGTGTCCTGAACAGAACTCAAAATAAGAAAGTAAAGTTTTCCTATCTTGCATTGTCTGCTGTAACTTTCATGAAAAAGTAAGATGTTAATTTCTGCAAAATATATTCCTATTAGTGTGCACCTACAAAAAGAAGCATATAAACTATTTAATTACAGAGATTAAAGTAATCTCAATAACATAACACAACACTGATTTCAACACTTACATAAATCAGGAAAAAGCTGCAATGACATAAATCAGGAAAATGGTGCTATAACAGTTAACTGGGATAGTTTTCCCGCCAGGCCGCCACAGGCTGTTCCTCTAATCTCCCCGGAAGTTTTCACAAATAGTGAGTTTTTATTAATTTCATGTTTTTAGTAGATTCTGGTATTCAAAGAAAGTTTGTAATAACATCTTTTTCTTATGCCTAGTGTAATTTATCCCAATTGGTGTTAAAATATGTGAAAAGTAAAAAAAAATATGCAGCTTGCATCCGAAAACAAGTTCCTGCTGTCGACTTCGGCGTGTGTTGTTATTGAATTTAGACTTACCATCACAATACTTTAGAATCTCTTTATTCGATAAAATTATTTATTGACAAAACATATATCTGAGGGAGGAATTTAGGTTAGTAAATAAGTTTCTATTCACATTACTTGGTAATTATTTGAAAACAATGATGCCATTCGGACAAAATACTTGCAACCTATCAGCTAGGAGGAAACTTTTCCGAGCTAAAAGGGCACCCCTGCGAGTGAGTGCAAATGCGCCTTGGTAAAAAAAAAAAACTGATTGACAACCGAACAACCATCACTCTGAAGCTGTAGAGTTTACTCTCTTTTTTTGACACCTTGGTCATCCACAGGCTTAATAATATAATAATAATAATAAAAAAAAAGAATGGCTGTGTTTAGCAAATTAATTTTATACGATAACTTTTCTATTCTTATTAATAAGTTTTTTGACTTAGCAGGGATTCTGGTGGCTGGTATATTGGAGTCCGTGTTCGTCTAGGGTTCATCAATGGTATACAGGAAGGCTGGATAACTGGTTTTATTCAAGGCAGGTTCATCTCCTGGTATGCTGGTA
The DNA here is from genome assembly GCF_015104395.2 of Macrobrachium nipponense. Taxonomy (NCBI): domain Eukaryota; kingdom Metazoa; phylum Arthropoda; class Malacostraca; order Decapoda; family Palaemonidae; genus Macrobrachium; species Macrobrachium nipponense. The sequence goes on from NC_087219.1 coordinate 64,899,149, forward strand.
GAACTGGTCGTGGCCAGGTAGGGTTCATCGTTTGGTATTGAAACTGGTATTTCTAGTTCTGGTGGTATTATGCTTCTTTTTGTCGTCATGTTTTGGCCTCCTGCTTTTGTCCTCATCAGGACCAAGGGATACCACCGGATTGATGAAATCCTGGCAGAAACCATTAAATTCCTAAGGATTACCAAGAATCCTTTTGACAAAATCAAGAGAGACGAAAACAGAATAATTGAAATGATTAATGCCGCCTCTAACGCCCTTCACCTACCACTTGTCATCGGCAATCACGACATGGGGTACTTAGTGTTCATCGATAAGCCAAATCCCTGCCCTTACGTACCAGTTGGCTAAAACGCTCAACACCATCTTGACCCCATATGACCCAGATAGCTACAGATTGACATCATGGGCATAATTCTTCGAATCCCTATATACTGTGGCCCCAGGAGGATGTGGAGTCCCTGTTCGCCAACGACCCCGTCAATGAGATTATATAGATGATCTTAGACCAGGTGTAGAGAATCTAGCACTCCATCCTGGAACATCCTGGAGCACGCCCTTTGATCCCTATTAGAAATTTGCACCGAAAAGGCCCCCTTCTCCGACCACCGAGTCTACGTGTATGCCCAGATATAAGGGTTGGTGATGGGTTCTCTCCTCAAAGTCCTCTTCATCAATTTTCACATGGGCACTGTGGAGTAAAGGGTCTTTCAGAATAGGCCAATAATAGATGTGCACTACTTCGATGACACCTTCATTAGCCCGACTCTCCGGCAGAAATTAAGCAGCTGAGATGCGCTTTCCATGCCCACAGCTGCCTAAAGTTCACAAATAAACAATGCCAAGACCACCATCTCCCATTCCTTGATGTCCTTGTTGAACAGAGAGAGACCCAGTTTATGCACGAAGTTGCAAATGGGGCAATGTCTGAAAACCAGTGAAGAAAAGGGGCTAAGGAGTGCATTAGAAGGACTGATAAAAGTAGAAGAATACCCCAGAAATATATAGACAGGAGAATGACAAACAGAACAGAGAAATGGCACAAAAACTAATGCATAGTCCATACAACTGATAGACTAAAGAACTGGCCAGTGATGAGATAAGGCAATGGCTACAGAGGGGAGCACACAAGAAGAAAACTGAAGGAATGCTAACATCTGCACAAGATCAGCCCTAAGAACCAGATATGTACAAAGAACAATAGATGGAAATAACATCTCACACATATGTAGGAAGTGCAATATGAAAAACGAGACCATAACCCACATAGCAAGCTGGACATGGTTCAGTAGCAAAAGTTCTCCACTGGAGACTAAGCAAGAAACACCAGATAGCTTGCATTAATAAGTGGTATTGAACACCAACTTCAGGGAATGATACAAAATGGTTAGTCAAAGGTCTTCTGGGACATTGGTGTCAGAACACATAGGGTGATAGACCAGACGTGACGTTGACTGAGAAAATCAAGAAGAAAGTATCACTCATTGATGTTGCAATACCATGGGACACCAGAGTAGATGAGAAAGAAAGAGAGAAAATTTATAAGCATGAAAACCAGAAAATAGAAATAAGTAAATTTTTACTATAAATTATCTAAATAGTAATAGTTCTTGCTTTACAGTTTTCATAGGTATCCGAAAAGGATGAGGATATTTAATACTGGGCTAAGTCGTTAAAATAAAAAAAGTTATGAAAATTCATGTAGCCGAGGCGACAATATTTCTTTTTTGTTAATCTTTGTATTTTCTCAAAAGTTCTCATCGATAAAAAAACGTGTTTTATTGTTTTCCTTTCTGATGAATGGATTAATGTCAAACCCTTTATGGAAACAGTACAGAGTTACAGGATGAATGAACTAAAGTCAAAGTAACATTATTTTACATGACCTGAGTATTGGCCAATTTTTTATTTACAGGTAACATTTCATGAATTTCATGTGACACTCAATTCATAATACAAAAAAGGGAGAATAAAATTGTATCGAGTTACATTTCTAAGCAAGGTTTACGGTCATTCGATTAAATAGTTATAAGTGCACCATAACAGCCTTTCAATTCATGTAACTATCATAGCTCAGAAGATTATATCTCATGTTAAGTTCAGTATCAAAGTAAATGAGTCTCATTTTGCCTTAGAGCGTTTTTGCTCAGTAACATATATATATATATATATATATATATAACTATATATATATTATATATATATATATATATATATATATATGTGTGTGTGTGTGTGTGTGTGTGTGTGTTTGTATGTATGTATGTATATATAGTCGTTCAGTGGAGAAATTATTTACGAATCTTCAGAGGGTGTGCATGATACAAGTTGTAAAAGGATCAAGTTTTTTAAAACGAAACGTTTCGCACATGAAACATCTGTGCATCATCAGTCTGCCAAAGAGCAATACGACAAATAAATAACATAACATATAAAACCACAGGACACAAACAGAACTCACATGTATTAAAATAGTCTTAAAATTACCACCACCCCCACCCCCCCCCAAAAAAAAAAAAAGTACAAAGAAAAACCGTAAAAAGAGAGAGAACACCCAAAACATTAATCGTCCATGAGGAGAGAGATGGAATGACCTATCGTGACGAAGTTAACTATGGCAGGCATAGATTGGCTGAAAGAAGTATTACCATTTAATGAAGGAACAAGTTTCTTAATGTATAACGACTCGAGGGTAGTTAAGTGATCAGGATGTTTGACATGATCTATTATTGTGAACTGTTCTTTCTGGAGCTCAATTTTTCAATTATAAACATGGTTCCTGATTTTAGAAAATTCTGGTTGTTTTAATCTATGTCCAGTTCGGAAACTAAAACCTAAGTGGCTGCAACCTTCGAGTTGAACCAACGTAAGAACCTGGATATCCAGGGCATTTAAATTTGAATATGACGTTGGATCTCATGAAGGGCTGAAGGCGATATTTGAAATTAAAAAAAGAACCTATTGTATTTTGATTGTTTGATATTAATTTGACCTTGAGACACGGAATTTCTTGTTCAATAATTTGTTTTAAATTGGATATGAATTAGGATTATATATATTATATTATATATATATATATATATATATATATATATATATATATATATATATATATATAAATATATATATATAATATATATATATATATATCCTAATTCATATATATTATATGATATAATATCTATATATATATATTATATATATATATATATTATATATATATATATTATATATATATATATATATATATATATCCTAAGTCATATCCAATTTAAAACAAATTATTGAACAAGAAATTCCGTGTCTCAAGGTCAAATTAATATCAAACAATCAAAATACAATAGGTTCTTTTTTTAATTTCAAATATCGGGCTATTAACCGTTATCAACAGATAAAGACTGTTATTGTGTACAAATAATACTTCTATTAAACGAAAAAAAAACCTTATTTCAAGTTTTGAGGTAACGACTGGTAACGACATGTGTGAACAGAGTGATCGGGGCTTTAGGGAACTACAATAAATATCAGGATGTGAGTAGTATTCATAAACTGAAACTGGCTAGAAACCGCACTCTTACTAATGCGAAAACATAATTCACTACTATCTTTTTTTTCGAAAGAATATATTGACATCTTTAGATGATGTTGTTCCTTTTTATATTCTAAAGCATTTATTGAATTTTTATTAGTTGATAATTTTTTACTAAATGGATTTTTTTTTCTGTTACGTTTCAACCTCTTGCTCACCATCAATATTATTAAGCACCCATTAAGGATATTAATAATATAAGGAAATAAATTTTTGCTTTGTTGTTTCACCTCATTATGGAGTGTGTAAACATTTATCTCTCAAGGAGTGACTAATTCGTTCCTCAGCCATACAGTTTCAGAATTAGGCCATTCAACACTAAATACGACGCAGGAAGAATTTTTCCTCCCTACGAGTATTAGAAAACCTGCCACCAACAATGACACCACCGAGCACGACAACTCCACGGAAGACAACGCCCTCGAACTAGATACTCCTGCAGCCAACCATAATCAAGTTAGCGGTGACGTCCCGCAGCGTAGCGAAACGCCCATCAACGTAACCGCGCCGCTAAGGAGGTCAAGGCGGCTGCAGGACCTACAGCATCGCACCCATCAAAGCGGGGAAAGTGGCTTGAGGCCTGGTTCCAGCCACCAATGAAAACGAAGACCTACCGCCACCAGCCAATAGTAGATCACCATGACGCAGACCCCCTGCTGGCAACTCCAAATATAAACGAGGACGGACACCACTCCTTGGGCTGGGAAGCTGAGGGTGGACTGATCTTGGAGTGGTTGTTGTTGGAGATTAAGCCAGCCTTGTGCTGGCACGGGCTCTTTCTCTAGGAGCAAGAGCCCGTGCCAGCACAAGGCGTGGCTTAATCTCCAACAACAACCACTCCAAGATCAGTCCACCCTCAGACTTCCCAGCCCAAGGATGTCTGGGCAGCTCCAGACGAAAGCTCGCTTCAAGAAAGAGAGAGAGAGAGAGAGAGAGAGAGAGAGAGAGAGAGAGAGAGAGTATATATATATATATATATATATATATATATATATATATATATATATATTATATATATCGTTAATTACTTTGATGGCTATGGTACCATAGTTTATTTATCTGTAAAATTCAAATTTATACACCAATTTTGACTCTGTATTTGATCATGACCTCTATAGGCGCTCCTCTACTAGCCTGTCTAAGTAGCACGGAAAAAGCCGCTATTGGGAAAATAGAGAAGAATCTCTACAAGTGTTAACGCTGCTGAAGTAGCCATTTACTTTTAATAAAGTATGCTTGAGAGAGGGTCTGCTTCTAAGTACAATAATAATAATAATAATAATAATAATAATAATTATTACTATTATTATTATTTTTAGTATTATTATTATTATTATTTTTTTTTTTTTTTTTTTTTTTTTTTTTTTTTTTGCTCTATCACAGTCCTCAAACTAGACTGGGCGGTCTTTATAGTGTGGGATTCCGGGTTGCATCCTGCCTCCTTAGGAGTCCATAACTTTTCTTACTATGTGTGCCGTGTCTAGGATCAAACGCTTCTGCATGAGTCCTGGAGCTACTTCAGCCTCTAGCGCTCTTCCAGATTCCTTTTCAGCAGTAATAGGAAAATAATAGATAAGTATCCTAATGAGAAACCTGTGCTTGATTAGAATTAGCAATTTTGTGAATGTTTTGCCTTATATGGAATAAACAAACTCTCAACTCTTCATCAATAGATTTGATATTTCATCTGATTTTACATTTAATGTTAGTTAGTACAGCAAATCCTCGTTCACAAAAGATAAGATGTGGAAAACTGCAATAAAACCGTTTATACCTTGTTAGCTATTGAAGGAAATTCTTTAACTGAAATCCAAAACTGATCGATGGGCATCTCTTCATGCTTTATCTTTAATCCCCGATCAGTAGAGATAGCTGCCAGCTCTTCCTCTTCTGCTAACGAAAAGCCAACGTCCTCGGTAGATACATCAATGAAAGGGTTGCGAATCCAGTCGTACTGCTCGGTGTTTATTCAGGGAAAGTAATCATTCAGATTACCTTCCAGAGTCACTAAATAATCGACTATTAAAGGAATTAAATCGTCTGAATAGCCTTTTCTCAGCAAAGGAAACATTTCCAAACAGCCTGAACTTGCTTTTGTTTTCCAAATCACTATTTTTTTTTTTCTGGAATGCTTTGATTCGGCCGGTAGATGAGAGAAGATTTTCTTTTCCACTTTGCATAGGCATGTTCAGATTATTCAAGTGTTGAAACATATCAGTCAGATATTTCTATTTTGATATCCAAAACTCACATTCCAAAAGTCCACAAATTTTACTTTTATTTTATTTTATAAAAAATGCCAATAGTTCTTCGCGAAGTTCAAGCACGCGACACCTTTCCTCTTGACAACCATCTCACTTCTGTTTGCTATAGCGAGCGAGTGTGTTGCAAATCCATGTTTTCACAAAGTTGTTCAAATATACGAGCCTTTACTGGTCTAGTCTTTATGAAATTTACCATTTCGACAACTTGATCAAAAAGTTCTTTCAATTTAATACCCAGCGTTTTTGCCATCAGGTCCTCTCTATGCAAGAAACTGAGCTGTTAAAATCTTGGGATTTTTTTTTTTTTTTTTTTTTTTTTTGCTTTTGAAAGACCTTTAATGGAACCCACCATTGATGGAGCTCCATCAGTACAAATTCCAACGCACGGCTCCGGGATAAATTCCATTTCTCAAAATAATAATTCAAAATAAGGAAAATATCTTCACCTTTAGTTGTGGTACGCAATTCCTTGCAACAAAGGTACTGATTTACTATTCTATCCTCATCAATAAAGCGAAAAAAAGCGAGTAGTTGCGCTTTGTTATTTTTGTCTGTTGACAAACATTTTCAGAATACGCCTAAGAACAGTATCATTTGATAGTGGAGTTTTACTTAATTGTTTTCTCTGCACTATCTCCTAACATAGTCTTCACCATCTTTCTGCAAGCGGCCAAAATAATCGATTCAGCAAGCGTATGTAATTTCATCTTTACAGCAATCATTTCCGATACTTCATAAGATGCAATTTGAGTTTTTTCAGACAACGTTACTCTACTTTTGAAAGCAAATTCTTGCTTTGTTTGTTGCTCAAGTAGTCTTTTGAAATAATTTACGTCTTTTCCTTAAAGACTACAATGCGATGTTTGAAAATGGTTACTTAATTTACAAGGAAGCATCGACTCATTTGACATTTTGCAACCACAAACCAAACACAATGGGAGAGGCTGATTTTCATCTCCAGTCCACGTGAAGACAAAACTCAAGTAACTTTTGTCATATTTCCGATTAGATCTAATCTTACTTTTCTTAGCTGGACACTTCACTTCACTCGAAACGGTTTCATTATTAGAATCAAGTTTCTTGTTTAAAAATATCGAAAATCTGACTCAGACATAGAAACACATACTCGGTGTCTGCAAAATTCATCAAAATAATAACAGATACCTTAATCATTAGAATATAATTTTCTTATTCCTTGGGGCGCACCTGAGCACCTCACGGGCCGAGCGCACAGGTGGAGAAACGCTGAATTATAAAACATAGCTGGGTTTAACCCATGAAACGGGGCTGGTTATGCCCGTAGACTTAGTTACTTTACGATATCACACCTAATTCTGTATTCATATGACTTATCTTTTGGAAAAGAATACTATAAGGAAAACATCAATATTGGACATCAAAGAGGGTGGAGTTTGAGAAGGGAGAGAATGAGAGGAATGTGTGGCCGGGTACAGCTTGTATAAATAAAAGTGTAATCGTTAATTTGTTCAAAATCTTAAAGCTTCGAAAGTTCTCCACCGATTGCTTTGAAATTTTGACATAACATTGCATTTAATACACGCATGTTTTCGTGATGGGTTTTCATCCTATCTCCCCTGCTCCGAAGGGGGTGGGGGTGAGAAGGGATTATCTGAAATGGAGATAGTTCTGCCCGTAGACTTAGTTACTTTACGAATTTATGATACATAATTGATAAAGGGGTTGACAGAGAGGGAGAGGAAGTGGGAGAGAGTGGACGGGATGTTAGTGAGAAAAAAGAGGAATAAAGACAGGGAGGGTTAGAGAGAGACAGACAGACAAAGACAGAGGCAGGGAAGAGCTGGTGTTTAAGAGAGAGAGAGAGAGAGAGAGAGATGAGAATAGAGAGAGAGAGAGAGAGTTTTGTTATTTGTGAGAAAATTAAAGAAAGACATGATGTGAGAGAAAGAGGCAAGTAGAAAGGAAGGAGCGGGAGAGAGAGAGAGAGAGAGAGAGAAAGAGAGAGAGAGAGAGAGAAGGGGTGTTAGGTAGGAGAAAGAAGGACAAAGTGAGTGAGAGAGAGACAGAGAAGAGCGGTTCTTTGAGAGAGAGAGAGAGAGAGAGAGAGAGAGAGAGAGAGAGAGAGAGAAAGAGAGAGAGAGAGTTGGCATTATTGAGAAGAAAGAGGGAAAGAGATAGTGATGGTTGGAGAGAGAAAGATAGATTAGGAGGAAAAACTTTTCTTTCTTCTTTCTTTTCCATTTAACCAGACTGATCCATAGCAACGCTAGTTGGTTATAAATTGAATACCACACAAATACTTATAAACAAAATCATACAGCAAATCATAAGATTCTCCATCTTTCACAGACCAGGCAAGGGTCATCAGGCCTACCAAAACCTTTATTTTATTTAGTTTTCTTATTTTGATTAAGATAACTATACAAATATAAAAGATATAGTTTTGTTTTCAATGTTGTATACGCTGTATAGGCCTACAATTTTGAGTGCTAAAATAAAACCCTCTTCAGACAGAAATAAATCGAGTTACAGGAAAAAATTAATACCACAATTATTAAAGAAGAAATTCACAAAAGAACGATAATAATCTTTATTTACTTGAAACAATGTTGTTTAGCTCGCCTGCCATAGTATACATCAGCAAAAGGAAAAGGATCTTGCTCCAGGGCAACCTATAACTAATTAAAAGAAACTTAGTCTGCCACCATAGCACATCATGCGCCTGCGCGGACAGGCGAATAGTTGCCAGATACCGCTCGCTGAATACTTCCATATGTTGTCCGAAACATTAAGGCAACTGATGCAATATTTTGTTAGGTAATTATACATGTCTGAATGAATGAAATACTACTACTACTACTACTACTACTACTACTACTAATAATAATAATAAAATAATAATAATAATAATAATAATAATATGCTGGACATAAAATCTACCTTAGTGTTTATATAATCTATTGCAAATATCTTATTTAAGAATAATTAAGCCTTTGGCCTTTTGACACACTGATCATGTTCGTTTTACGAAAAATAAAAAACATAAGTAGAATCACGTAACGAAGAGATAAAATAACTTAATTGTGGAAATTAAAGGTTCTGTACAATTCAAAAAAAAAAAAAAAAAATCAGTTTTGGGTAAGATGGCAGACAGAAAGGCTCTTGATAGATGCTATTTTTTTTATTTTTTTTTCTTATTCAGAGATTCCACTCGAGATTAGTATTTTGACTTCTGGAAGGAAAACTAATCATTCAAATGCTTTGTTTATTTGTACAATAATACTTCATACATATACCTGTCTTCCATCCACATACAAAATTGTTTGGTAAAGAGGAAGTAAATGAAATGTTTATTTCATTTTTTTTTTTTGAAATGATCAACTTGCCCCATAAGTTGGGTAAGTTGATCACCTTGATGGGGTAAAAAGATTATCCAAGTGGGAAAAACGTTTCATAATACTAATATATAAAAACATTATTTTAACACAGCAAATCATATAAAGTAACAAAATGTTCCTGATTTAAAAAAGATATATACCCCCAAAAAAAATATCTTTCAAAAACAATAATGAATATAAAAATAAATGCAAATTTTTGGTGGTAGTTCATATTTTGTGCACTGTTTGCATCTTGCAAATATTTTGGAAATAACGTATTCTTAGAAAATAAGCGCTTTTTAGTTAAGTATATTTAGAAGTTGTTTTAATATTTTAAATCCCATTTACTCGGAATGATACTGAACACAAGCTGGTTTAACTTTCGCCAGTGTCTTTGAGATACTGAGGAGTGGGTAATTTTTTTATCATATCTTTTGAGAAAGAGTGACATTCCTCTTTATCAACTACAAATGATGGCCTCCCAACACCAAAACCAACTTGGCTTGAAACCCTTCTCAGGAAACAACCCTCATAGCCATCATTATCAATGACATCAACACGGGAAATGTAGAGTAAAGAACGAGCTTTGCCATCTACTTTAGTGATGACAAAGTCACCCTCAACAATATCATCATCATTCTGTTTTCCATCAGAGCTATCCTCCAGTATTAACTGCATATATCATTAGAAGATGGCAGAGTTTCCTGAAAAAGTCTGTTTCGACACTTTGAAACATTATTTTCTTCTGTTTAGCCTTTCATTGCTCTGGCAGCTGGTATATCATTGCGAACAGGACTGTCTGTGAGAATCCTTGTGCTACCTTTCTTTCTACCACCCTGCTGCTTTTGGAAATGAGAGTATATCAGCCGGAGAGACATAGCTAGTATTCCTACAAGTTAATGTACTAGGGATAGGGGAAGTGATATTCTGGTTTATATCATCATTCACATTTGCCTGTGGATTATCCCCAGAAGAAATATGGTTAGGGATTTCTTGTAAAATGATTTCACTAGAGTTTTTGTCATGTGACTGGACTTTGGACTTTCGGAACATCTGGTGAGATGCTGGAAGGATCTGGTCTATTGTTCGTAAATAAACTACGATGGAGCAGAATTTCAAGGTCTGTGAACAAGTTACGATTGAATGGAAAAATGCCAGTCTTTTCGAAACCTGATGTGATATTAGGAATTGTCATTGCAATGGATTGAGCTTTTTTCACAAAGTGAGGTATTTCATTAATGGAGACTGTTCTCCCTGGATGTGAGTGTATCCATGCATCCATGGAAAGAGAATATGCCTTCCTGAAGGGCCCATAGATTGTCTTGTCTAACGGCAGAGGTGGGATGGTTAGCAAAATTATGTCATTTCCTTTAGCAAAATCAATAGCTTCAAGACTGACGTGAGTTTCATGGTTATCCAAAAGTACAAGCACTGGTTTTTCTTTTGTGCAGGGTGTTTTTCACAAGATGTCACAGAAACTTTGGGAAGATCTGTTCTGTTATCCAACCAGATTTATTTGCAGATGCTACAGGACCATGTGCCGCCATTTTCAGCATGTGGTCTCGGACATGCACACTTGGAAAGATAAACATAGGAGGTATGACATTCCCAGTTGCACTGACCACAACCATTCCAGGTGACTGGAATTGACACTTTGTTTTATCCAAATTGTAGATATCCTGAGGCTGGAATTTGTATTTGTCCATAACCTTAGCCAGCTTATCATAAAACTGATTTACAACATGAGAACTGAAAGCTGTTGCAAAGAATCTCTTCAAAGTAATTCCATTAATTTTATAATTTTATATTCACGTGCAACTGTTTTAAAGTTAACACCTTTAGCACAGGCTTGTGCAGCCTTCACTAGGACATCTTGAGGTGTAGATGCTCTATAGGTTTTCCTAGTGTATGTACGGGGCATTTTGACCTTAAAAAACGTATAAAATTATGTATATAAAACTTATATATGTTGAATAATTACATAGAATGTCTTACTGTAATAGTAGGCCCAATTCAAGTTTAAAATGAATATATAGTTTAATATCTTATAATCCTAATATAATGCATCTATTATACATAGTTCATGTCTGAGAAGTTTTGAAAATGATGCATTAATATTGGGGTAAGATGATCACTCTGATCAACCTACCCCAAACTGCAAGTGATCATCGTACCCCATTGCCACCATTTTCATTAAGATGATAAAGGTGACATGTAAACAAAGTAATATTCAAAAACTGAAGGAGAGTAATATTAGGCAAAGGTTTAAAGGTGCATGCAGCTAATGAAATCAAACTTACCTCTGGTATGTAGAGAAAAAGGTGAAAAGGTCTGCTGTTCCGAAGTTTTACTCTGGGAGTCAAAATTAAGTTTTTTTTGTGATAATCCACAAACATGCCTCTTGAGCACATCATGTTTCTTACAGAATACTGTTAGTGTATAAAGGAACTAGTAGGTGGCAGCACAAGTCAATCTCTTCTTTGCTTCATCTTACCCAACTCTCCCCTATTTATAAAAATAAAATCCGAGTGGATCTTTTTCGTTTATCCAGTCCGGGTTGGGGCGGGGTATGTAGGGGATCGGTAGGGTAGGGGAGACTTGATGGTCCAAGCCGGGTTCTGGTCTAGGATGATGCTGATGATGATATGGTATTGATGATGGCGGTTATCATCAGCCGAATAACAAATAATTTAATCAATAAATAAATAAATTAGTCTCGGGTGGATAATACGTATTGCAGGTTGCGAAAACTGAGAAATTCAAATTGGTTGTGCGTCTCACTGCTTTGTAAATAAGAATTTGAATATTAATTATTTTTTCACTTTCATCCTGCCAACGCTTCATCAGTTTGCCTTGTTCTTTTTCTCCCCAAATTTTGAGATATATTCATACTCTTCATTTATCTATTGCTTTCAAAAGCTCTCTGATCCTTTATCCTTGCATTTATATTTCGTCTGTGTCTTCATCGTATATGCAAATTTTGCATCCTCTCATGTAAATTAAGAGTTGCTATTTTCTACCTTCCTCACGTTCAACATCTACTTTTTTTAAAGGGAAGTCAGTTCAACATTCCTTCAAGCAATCTAAATATCCCTCAAAAAGAAATTATTTTTATTTTCAAAGTCATGGACAGATATAGTACTATCTTCCTTGTCTTCCCTGTAAGTGATCTTCCGAATCTCTTCTTTCACCAATCTGTCATCCGTTAAGTTTACTTCAAAAGTTCTAATATACTAATCTATAATGATAATTATTTTTCACCAAATTTCTAACTCTCAATTGTAATACGGCTAAAGCCCAATTTAGAGTATTTTATTTTATGAACACTGCTATTCTCTATTATCAGCTTCTCCACGCAATCAACACTTACGTAAGATGGCCTTACCCCTGCTTCCTCTTCATAGGTCATATTTACCATTATTAGCTTTCTTATTCTAAACACGCTCTGCTATTCTGTTTATACTATAAGTATTTGCTATTGTATTTTCTCTCAATCAGCATCCAGTCTGCAAATACTGATAAGGTGAGATGGTTCAACAATTCTTCTTTCAATCGTACTAGAGTTTTCATAGCTAGTCCTCTTTTCTTCTGATGTTCAATAGAGTTCCTGATACCGTTATCCTTTCTTTCATAATACTGTCATCCACTGTATGTCCATACTCGATTCATTCACTGTCTATCTGCAACTATCCATTTCTCTTTGTTCGTATATTTCAGTTATTCTCATTACCTCGGCATCGAAACGTTTCATTTTGCCTTTCTCCTCTTTCAAACGGATTCTTATTTCTTGCTTTTCCTCTGCATGACCAGCTGACTAAAAGCACCCTAGATCATTTCAAGGAAATTGGGAGAGAGTAGGAACACACCGAACGGAAAAAGCTGAAATAGCGAAATATATTTTATCTTAAGTATAATTGATGATAGGCAAAGAACTTCCACCAGTTTTCCATGTAACGAATTTAATTCTTGGTTAAATTATATTAAGTCGATTTATCTGTATAGACAAAAGACTTTCATTTCAGTGTAGTAAAATTATCCTAATTATTTGTTCGCATTTGTGCCACACAGTTTAGTACTTTGTTTCTTTTTATTGAAGACATTATAGCAAAAACAAAAGAAAAAGTTGAAGAAAATGACACAACGGTCTGAGAATCATTCGTAAACAGAGCGATGTTGTGTTATCAGTCTTACTGATATGAAATTCGTAGAGAAGTTCCATTCAACTTATCTCCTCTTGTCATCTAACTTCCAGCTATCGAGTATTTCTTGGGCGCGAAATGGAAGGCTGGGAATTGATGGGAAAAGCAATGTTTTCTTTGATTTTCTCTTATATCATTCAAGTCTCTCAGTTCATGTGATTTTTCCTTCCGTAGGCTATGTGTGAGTTAGCAAACTCGGAAGAAGTCTGGAAAAAGTTTACGGATTATTCAACAAAATACTGTTTACCCCTCGTTGTTCCTCTGAGTAAAAAGGATTCTGGTAGAGAGACGAGTTTTGTAAATAGTAAGTCCTTATGCTCATGCAATGGCAATTGATATAAAATGATATCACTTAAAACTGATGCATAATACTTGGAAGATTAAAAGTGTAGTAGCATCCCTCTTCTCAAAAAACAAACAAACAAACAAACAGACAAACAAACAAACAAACAAACAGACAAACAAACAAAACAAACAAACAAACAAAAACAAACAAACAGACAAACAAACAAACAAACAGACAAACAAACAAAACAAACAAACGAACAAAAAAAAATGTGAAAATCATTATGATGTTGGAAGCCCATCATCAAAGTGCTATAGATATGATGAGACCCTCAAATCCGAGATAAGAGAATATATTTTAAATACTTCCCAATTATCAAACGTCTCCTTTTCATCACATGTTTTCCAACTCCAACTAGTCAGCAGTTAATGTCAAGATTAATGTGACCCTATGGACTGCTGTTATTGACTCGTTACCTCCAAGCGTTGTTTCTTAGAACTTTCTACTAGATAAAACTAGACGTGAACATTAGCTTCACAAAAGTTGTCTAGTAAGGATACATTCAAGTAAGTTTAAGGAGGAAAATGTAGGAGAACAACATTGAAGACCATCTGTAATAAGGAAATCTACAACAAAATTGTACAAATATATTAGAACAGTTAGAATTGCGTGAACCAGTAGCCTTTAAAACAGTAGAATATATAAAGTGAATACTGCAGTTATTACATAAATTAACATATTGAAATCTACAACAAAATTGTACAAATATATTAGAACACTTAGAATTGCGTGAACCAGTAGCCTTTAAAACAGTAGAATATATAAATTGAACACTGCAATTATTACATAAATTAACATATTGACAGTTTTTTCCAGCGTCGAATATCTGAAACATTTCTAGGAGATAAGTTGGAAAAATAAGGTTAAACCGGATGATTAGTTACAAGACGCCAATGCAGAAGTATCCCTTAATCAAAGAATCACTTTTAAAAGCAAAAGTTTATAAACAACCTGAAAGAAAATCTAGAAAGATTCCCACAAGCAAATGGGAGAATCATCATCGAAAACGATCTTGAAAAAGGAATATACGTGAATACCGACCTGCTTCTCATCCATAGAATGGCAGACAGTTTTGCCTGAGAGCGCAACCTTTCCAGGGAAGCCTTAAAAGAGAAGTGACGCTCCCTGGACCCTGGAGGGTTTCATCTCACCTATACCAGACATCGATAGGGGCTACCGTTACGTTGCTCCGTTTACTGACGTCGTTCAGCTGGTTTGTTTGTTGTATTTGTTCCATCTCGTAAAAACAGATCAATACAAAAGGAAAAGGGACATTATAAAAATGAAAAAAATGCGAATTACTCACTGATAACATTCACGCCAAAGTTAATTACAAAGGTGACACAAAATAGACCGATCTTTTTTTCTTCTTCTTTTTTGTTTTTCAGTGAAAGAATTTGTCAAAACTGAATCTCTCCATGGTATGTTGTGTCAAAATCTTTTTCCATTGGATCATAAAGAGATGAGATAAAGGCTCCACCTCAGAGCTGGGAAAACGTTATAATTCGACTTAACAATTCAAGAAGGCGTTTTTTAACTCTGAAAATATTCACTAATAAAACGCCACAAATTTGGCCGTTCAGGAATCTTATCCTCTTCTTTTGCCATTTTGTTTTCGCTCTGTGTCTCAGGAAGTTTTCGATTTCCATTTCTACATATTCATACCTCGTGAAATGAAAATACATTCGCGGAACTGAGACGTCATTCTTCATTTGCATCATGGAATTATGAAAAAGTTCCTAAAAGAATTTTTCTATGCTGCCGTTTGCACCTTGGTCGCGTTCTCTTCAGCTTGCTTTGGCGAATAGTTGACGCAATACATAGGTGTTATGTAAGAAATACAGGATATGCGAAAGAGTGAAGTCAACATATTTCAAAAGAGCGAGGATTTCTGAATCTCAAAACTGGGTTGTTGATGTATATATTCATTTTAATCATTCCCAGCTATTGAAAGGCGTAATGTGGAAACCCTTACGAAAACTGGGACGTGCGAACGCCATAACATAAAATGGTTATTGCTTCTTCCCGTTCGTATCCATATACATCAGTTCCCTTTATTTGCCACTGATTACTCTAATGTCTTAAATTCCGTTTATATAAATACAATTTTTTATTGTTCTCTATATATATATATATATATAATATATATATATATATATATATATATATATATATATATATATATATATATATATATATATATGTATTTATATTTATGTATGTGTGTGTGTGTGTGTTTATTTTCACATGCACCTTGATATCTTTTTAATATTCCCAAACAAAAGTAAAATAATATGTCGTTTAGTATGAAATTCCTTCAATCTTGGAATAATAAATGGAAGGGGACTTTATAAGTAACAAGCCATCCGCAGCTAAAATGACTCATGCCGCCGAATGGTTGGGGAACGACGACTTTTCAGTGACAGTAAGCAATAGCTTATGTATGTGTGTATATATGTACGTATTTATATGTTTGTGTGTGTATTATTGCTATTGTTAGAAGAGTTGTTTGAAGTCATTGGCTTAGATGGCAATATCAAATGGTTAACAAGATCGCCTTTATTTTGAAATATGTTCCATGTTCTCTGTTGATTTCCGAATTATGATTTACTTACCAGTCTCGAGAAATTATATCCCCCTTTGTTGAACGGAGCTTCTGGATATATTGAATTACCAGTCGTCGTCTCCCCTGACTTTCCTTAAGTGGTAAAAGTTCCCTCCTCGGATCCTTTTCTTCCCTGTTTACACGAAGGCGTTGTTGGCACTGCGTTATTTTAAGCAATATCCAGTTTCTGCTCCCTCTTGGTATTACTTTTAACATAAGGTAGTACTGACAGACACAACACATACATACTATATACATACACAGACACAGACGCAGACGCAGACGCAGATATAATATATAATATATATATATATATATATATATATATATATATATATATATATATATATATATATATATATATATATTCCAATATACAAAATTTCATTCTATCTATCTATCTATCTATCTATATATATATATATATATATATATATATATATATATATATATATATATATATATATATATATATATATATATATATATATGTATGTATGTATGTATCTTTGACTGTAATACAACAGTAAATAATATGAAAATAGAAGGCCCATAAAACATTATATATTTCGAGCACTTCCTTCTGTGCCCCTGTTTACTGGTAAAATATGAACAGTTAATGTGTGATAAGAGTATATAGATACAAAGCATTTCTGGTGTGGCAATAAGTCTCTATTGACATGCAGGTGACCGTTAACTCAGGAAGGATGAAAATTAAGCTGTTCCTTGGTGTTTTTTTATGTCAGTTCTGGCCTTCATTATTTAGACCCTTATACAAGTAACATGTTTAAGAATAATCTTACAAATACAGTCACAGACTTAAATATAAATTAGTTGCTTTATAGATATTTTCTTTGTATATGTATGTTTAATGTATATATTTTTGAATAAGTTTGCCTTCCGAAAAAGGGTTTATTGTAAAAATGTCTTCTCCCTGTTTCTGAGCAGTTGGACTTGATCTTTCTGTAAACTCTTAAATTTTAACCCCCTTTTTGTTTGGCAGGAGGGGGGGGAGGGGGGGGTTGTATTACCTTAATGGCCTTTATATATATATATATATATATATAATATATATATATATAATATATAATATATTATATATATATATATATTATAATTATATATGTATATAATCTTATATTAATTATATATATAATATATATAATATATTATAATATTATAATATATAGTATTATATATATATTATAATATATATATATATATATATAAATATAATGTATATATAATTCCTAATATTAATATATATTATATATTATATATAATATATATATATATAATATTATATTATATAATATGATATTATATTATATAATACACATATATATATATATTATATAATTTATATATATATAATATATTAATATAATATATTATATATATATATGTGTGTATAGTATATATATTATATATATATATATATATATATATATATATATATAATATATATATATATATATATGTATGTATGTATGCATAAATCGTTCATGCAGATGCCATATCCACTTCCCTAAATAAATCTGTACTCAACAGTGAAAAAATTAATAAAACTTTATTTGCAAACTGTTAAACAAATAAGAGCTAACTGCAAGAAACGATCACAGAGAGCCATTTAAAATTTGAGGTTAAAATCAAGTATATATTTTCATTATTATGTAACACTGATAAAAACGAGAGGAAAAATCAACGTGCTTGCAAATCAAGATCCCACAGAATTGCGAACCAAGTTCAGACAGAAACCTTAGAATCCCCCACTTTTTTTATTGAAGTGTTTATCTTTACGTAAGCCTGCTTTTAATATTATGCGGAGTATACCTTTCATTATACATCTGGAAGAAAATATCTCGGATATGTTTCTCAAAACTTTTCTTTCATAAACTTTTGTTAATGATACTGACACTGCTTGAAATTCCTGCGGTGTTCCGGACCAGAATATCTAGTGTTATTTAGTTCTGGGTTAACGTTCGGTGGATAATTGCTTCTATTCATCCCCGTGTTTTGTGAGCTTGGCCGCGCGCGTGCAAATCAACCTACATCGGGAAGCACTGCAATATTGCACGCGAAAGTTTAGTAGTGAAAATATAAATTTTGTACAGTTATTTTTTTTTTACTTTTCCTAAAATGCATTGCAAAAAGAATATAGAGTCCATCAGCTAAAAATAAAACTAATGTTTAAATCTTGGGAAGAAAGCTTTTCTGGAATTGCAAACTACGTATTCAGCAAAAGATTTCGTTAAATGGAGAAAAACAACTGATCTCTAAAAATGCCTAGAAAACGAAAGAATATAGTGGCTATCAATAAAAAGAAAAATTTTATTTCATGACTAGAATTAACTGAAAAATTCGTAAATAATTCCTTCCATTCCTACAAAATAGGGAATCGGTCAAAGATTTCGTAAAATGTAGTAAACGAACATGAAACAGAACACACTGCTATCCGGGAGTGAATGTTTCTACGTAGCTAATAAAACAAAACAAGAGAAAAAAAAGTTTTCCTGACGCCGAGTATATACACGTAATCCTTTTATGAATATTCACGAGAGCTCGCATACGGTGGACTGTGACCGAGTTGCGGGGAGTAAGTTTGAATTAT
>NC_087219.1:64923115-64925615 GCF_015104395.2 Macrobrachium nipponense
TAGTGCCCTAAAATAACGTTACTTATAAGTCTATTAGTGAGTGAGCTGATCATTTTTCAAGCATTGAATTTTCACTTTCAAAATCTTCAGAAATAGAAGAAATCGTGAAAATAAAAGCCACATACTATAACTTTTATAAATATATCAAAGTAACCATAACGATTCCAGATCGAATTAGTCTATAATATTCTTTGAAAGAAATAAAAGGAAATGCAGTCCCGATGACATAATATTCAATCCTTGCCCTCCCAATTCTTCATATTTCCTCAGGTCCTTATTGGAGGCACCAGAGGAGGGTTCAAACAACGGCTCCGAACTTCCCCAGCTAAACACTTGAAGAGCCCCATCTGCAGAACAGTGCCCTCTGAACTCCCCTGGAAAAGATGAAAAAGCGCAAAATAAAATCGAAGGGCGAGTTTAGTATCTGAGGTCATTCTTAACAAATCGAGATGCATATTGTTTTTAAAACGTGGCAGAATCATTCAGAAGTTTTTTCTTAAACAAGAGAAAAATGACTCTTTCTTTTTTTCTTTTTCTTGGCAATAACCAGATGGTGAGAAGCAAGCATTCCACTTCGATCTGCCAGACGCTTTGTTAGTCCCAGTTCAAATATTTGTTCTAGAATAATATTCATTGTGACAAAGCTTGAGTAACTGATACAGTTTTCAATAATTCAAAATAAAGATTTTTTTTATTGTTTGTGTAACACTGAAATGTATTAAGATGATTGACTGTAGACTATGTAGCGTTACAACTAATAGGTTATTTAGGGAAATTAATTCTTTAGAGTTCAACGGAAATATACTAATGATCATCAGATTAAAGTTAACATTATCATAGCCTCGATAGTTTATATTGTAATGAGGAACATTTTGGAAAAAAATTTTTATTCAGAGTCAGAGATATACTCTCGTTGCTTTGTAGATAAAAAGTTATTTAAGGTGTATTATGTTATATTTTTCGTTGAAGTGCGTTCTTTAACTAGTTGTAGTTTTGTGATTCTATCGTTTTAGATAAGTTAAGCATTATTAAGAGTGATTTAAAGCATGATTTTTTATTTGGGTAAGGGTACAACTTTTCTTACCATGGCCTTAATATTAACACATAATAATGATCTTACATTATATTAACATGGTGAATTGTACAGATTACATATTTTATATTTTTTTTCTTTATAGTATCATTCTATTTTAACAAAAGTTCTAATTTTCTAATTCTTACCTCAATGTTATCTTATCATAATGTTTTTGCAATGTATTTACATAGTAAATTCTATATTACTTTTTCACAAGACATTTCTTAATAGTATAATGGTTGAAGTTCATCGTGATGATGATGAATATAATTATGAAGATACTCTTCTCCAATATCTGGGGTCTATGTTGTTTCGGTAGTTTCTCTTTTCTGCTTCCGATTCTTCTGTTAATTCACTATTATAATGACCAGGTTTACTCCATATGTTGGTTGCCAGTCTGTATAATCTCTGATTAATTGGTTCTACTTTGTACTTTTTGTGTATTTGTTCTATATTCAGATCGTCGTCTTCTTGACTGTTTCTCACTACAGACCTTAGTATCTTATTTTGCAATATTTGTAATGAACTTATATTGGACGTTGATGCTAAACACGTGGGTATTGGTGGATATTCCATTATTGGCTTCATTATATTTTGTAGAAATGGATTTTAATACTTGTGTTCATATTCCTAGACCTTTTTAGCTTTGTTTGTTGTGTTCTTGCTATTCTTAGCCTTTCTCTGGCATGTTTTGATATTTTTCTTTGTCCGAATTGCATTCCTAGTATTTTTGTGCTTTTAGTAAAATTCATTGGCTACAGGTCTAACATTATTTGTGCCGGTTTGTATGCAGATACTAACACTAGTTGGCATTTAGATGTATTTGTCTTTATCTTACACTTCTTTTCAAATTCATTTATTCTTTCAATTTGGTCTATTGTTGTTTGTGCGTTTTTCTGGGTGTATAACTATTTGACTTAATATCACCTGCAAAGAAGACTTCAGTAGGCACAGTACTCTGGTGGTGGAGTCAAATTTGATGTGTATAACATGAATAATGTTGGCCTAAGTACAGATCCTTGTGGGACTCCACTTAGTAACGGAAATGGATTCCCTATGCAATTTTTTGACTTGATTGCTGCTGTTCGATCTTTCATGAAGTTACATAGTATTTTCTCAATAATGCCTGGAAGATCTGAGATGTAATATTTTGTATTGAAAGTCCTTGTATCCATACTTGGTCAAATGCCCTGGTTACATCTCTACATACTAGGTTGCAAAAGTACTTTCTTCTTTGTTGTTGCATAGGTACTTTCTCCTTTGTGACAGTGTAATTCTCTCATATACTGTTGCTATTGTAATCTGGGTTCTTCTTCCTATTCTAAATTCATATTGATTTTTATTGTGTAGTTGATCACCTTCGTGGAACAACACTAATCAGTTGTTAATGTTAATTACTTTTTCCCAATATTTTACCAGGTATAT
>NC_087219.1:64930615-64948115 GCF_015104395.2 Macrobrachium nipponense
TTATACTAAATGTTTCTTATTTCCTTATTCAACAATAAATTTTAAGCACCGTTATACATAAGTATATACATGCATACGCATACATACATACATTTATATATATATATATATATATATATATATATATATATATATTATATATATATATATATATATATTTATATATAACAGGTGAAAAGCAAAACCGCTCATTCATTGACTTGCTTTATTGTTGCCAACGTTTCAAGACTATGGTCTCATTTTCAAGGCTATAAAAAACCAAAAATGCATAAATTACAAACTTGTCTAGCAAGACTAACATAAAATTGTTACATACAAAGAAGCATAAGAAAAAAAAATATAAACTAAAATAAAATAAATATTAAAATAACTAAAAACACACCGTGTATTGAACGCTAAGTAAATTTTGTTAAAGAATTTAAAAGAAATTTTTAAAGATAAAAAACAAACCTTACAACCCGAGGTTCGGTTGCTGAAAGGCCTGCCAGTGCTAGAAAGAGTTGAGATAACCAAGGAAAGAAGATAAGAGTGGGCGGTCTATGCATTGTATAATGGAAATGTTGTATTGTTGTTATTCAATGTTGGAACAAGGTGCTTAATGGCCAAGGAATCGAGTATGGGGAGTTGGTTTTCATTACGGTTGGATAAAATTATCTTCAAATCATCGTAGTTGATTCTGCATATATATATATATATATATATATATATATATATATATATATATATATATATATATATATATATATATATATATATATATATATATTAGGTTACAATAAGGACTCTGAGTATTTAACAACACTCGAGTCATTATTTATCAAAAGACTTGTTCCCTCATTGAATAGCGTAGTTCATCGTCTCCGCTATACCTGGCATAGTCCTTCTTTTCTACCTCAATCTCATTTCTAGTCATTCTCTCCCCTCCTTTCTTAGCGAATGGTTGGTGTTTTAGTAGTCGTGTTTTAATGTTCTTATTTCACTTTTAACTTTGAATTATGCTAATTTTTAATTATAATTTTTTAAATTTAAAATTTTAGATTGTAATTTTTATTTGTATTTTGCTTTTATTAATTCAAAATGTACTTTTATTTTTAACAGACTGATGATGCAACAAAGTTCATTGTGCGAAACGTTCTTTGCGAATAAACCCTTTTGTTAACTCTTCATGTGTCTTCGGCTTTCCTGAAGTTATGAATGTATATGGAAGTTCCTGCATATCCTGGATGTCCCGTTCTTCGTTTTCCTTTTCGCCTTCCGCCTACGACTCCGCAAGGTTCACCACTTTTCACAACTACTGAAGCACCGATACCTGCAGTTACGTTGTCTACCTCAAGAAAACTCGAGAAAACATCCCTCAAGCTCCAGAAAGCCAGATGTGATTTGGAGTTCCTGCAATATTGTGAACTGAATGATGTCTACCCCAGATTCGTCCGTTTTAAGCTTTACAAGTCCTCGCTTTACTCCTCGGAATTCTACAAAGGAAGCACTGAGTACACTCCTTCGCAAGGAAATTGATACGAAGCAAGCTGCCATACAGAAACTCGATACCAGTGTTTACTCAACTCAGGAATATATTGCATAATGATCTATCAATTTTGGACCGCTTTTATTTATTTCAAAAAACTTTTGGGGTTTTCCCAGCTTATTATTTCAAAAAACTTTGTTTTTCCAAAATATATTAATGATTTTGTATCCAGTATTTATCAACGTCACCAAAGAAAAACTTCGGAACTTGGGTGTTGTTACTCCTGTTTTTAACCATAGAAACCACTGTATTTTTAATTTTTCTAACTATGTTTGTCAAAGAGAGAAGAGTTTTTATTGTCTTTTGGTCTTGACTTTTGCTTGCCTTCCTTTAGACCTGACTATGCCAGATTCTTTATCCATTCGAAGTGCTGTTTCAACGACTTATAAAGTTGGACATAGATAAAAAACTATCAGTAAACTTGCAACAAAAAAATATCTGATTTGGTCCACAAAACTTATTCACAGCTAAAAATCTCATGGACCCCTTTTTTCAGAAAAGATGATTTAAATATATTTTCTTTTGGCCTTAAGAAAACGTGAAGACTTGGTAATCTGTAAGCCGGACAAGGGCAAAGGCGTAGTTTTTATTAAATAAAATGATTACATAACTAAAATGGAAAATATACTTGCAGATACCACGAAATTCAAACATCATGGTGATCCTAATTTTTTAGATATCTATAAGAGGGAAGATAAGGTTAACAGATTTCTGAGAAAATTAAAGACAGATAACGTCATAGATGAAAATACTTATCAGAAACTGTTTGTTACTGGCTCTGCCTTCAGTATCTATATGGCCTTCCTAAGGTTCATAAATCCAATATAACAGTTAGACCGATTATGGCTGCCTATAATAGCCCATCCTTCTCAATTTCAAAATTTGTCAGTCCTTATTGAGTGAGCATGTTTCCAGTCAGTATATTTTAAAAAAACGGGTTTGAGTTTCAAATCAAATTATCAACCAAGATGGTGATTTATATATGGCTAGTTTTGATGTGGAATCTTTATTCACAAATGTCCCACTTAACGAAACTATTGACATTATCATTGACAAGTGTTTCCTGACGAAGAAATATATTTTTTCATGGTTTTTAGTAAATTGCTTTTTAAACAACTTTTTAGAACTCGCAGTACAAGACTCTATGTTTTTTTTTAACCAAAAACTATACTCTCAAGTGGATGGTGTGGCTATGGGTTCCCCTTTGGGCCCCATATTTGCTAACTTTTTTATGTCTCATCTGGAACAGAAATACTTAGAATCTTGTTCTTCAGCTTTTAAACCTATGTTTTATAGAAGGTACGTTGACGATACCTTTCGCCCTTTTTAAGCATCAATGGCAGGCAGCAGAATTCCTACAGTATATTCAATTTACACACACTAATATCAAGTTTACTATAGAAGAGGAAAAGGAAAATTGTCTACCATTCTTAGACATTTGCGTTAACAGAATTGACCATCAATTTAATACAGCTGTCTATTAGGAAAAAAACGTATACTGGTCTCAGCCAATAATTTTTACAGCTCCTGCCAAAGAAGTTTTAAACTTAACACTATCTCCACTTTAGTTCATAGAGCCCTGAAGTACTCTTCGAGTTGGGACATTTTCATAGGGAAATAGAAATTTTTACTAACTTTTTTCCAACAAAATTCATATCCCAAAGACTTAGTTCAGAAAATAATTAACAAAAATTTTAACTAAATATCTGAAACCAGTACCACCGATTGTTGACGTTCCAAAGAAACTCATGTATGCCTCGATTCCTTATATTTTCCAAACCTGAAACTGTCAAAGAAACTTACTCAAATCATTGAAGGTGAAATTCCATGCTTAAATTTAAAATTAATATCAAATAACCCGAGTAAAATTGGCTCCCTGTTCTGCTTTAAAGATCGTCTGCAGCCTTTTATGAGGTCTAATGTTGTGTATAAATTTACGTGCCCAGGATGTCCTGGTATTTACGTTGGATCTACCAAGAGGCTGTTGCAAATGCGATATTGCAGCCACATGGGTATAGTTTTAGAACTGGCCAGAGATTAAGTAGACCAGAAGCATTCAAATATCAAAAATCATGCCATCAAATGTAAGATCGAAGTCAAGAAACAGCACTTCTCCATTTTAGGTTACAATAAGGACTCTGAGTATTTTAACAACACTCGAGTCATTATTATACAAAAGACTTGTTCCCTCATTGAATAGCGGTAGTTCATCGTCTCCGCTATACCTGGCATAGTCTTCTTTCTGACCTCAATCTCATTTATAAGTCATTCTCTCTCCTCCTTTCTTAGCGAATAGTTGGTGTTTTAGTAGTCGTGTTTTAATGTTCTTATTTCACTTTTAACTTTGAATTATGCTAATTTTTAAATTAAATTAAATTTTTAAATTTAAATTTTTAGTTTGTAATTTTTATTTGTATTTTGCTTTTATTAATTCAAAATGTACTTTTATTTTTACAGACTGATGATGCACAAAGTTCATTGTGCGAAACGTTTCTTTGCGATAACCCTTTTAACTCTTCATGTGTCTTCGGCTTTCCTGAAGTTATGAATATAGATATATATATATATATATATATATATATATATATATATATATATATATATATATATATATATATAATATATATGTGTGTGTGTGTGTGTGTGTGAAATTATAATATATATTATAATATATATATATATATATATATATATATATATAATATATTATATATATATATATATATATATATATATATATTTTTTATATTATATTGATATATATATATATATATAGATATATATATATATGTATAGATATATATATATATATATATATATATATATATATAGTATATATATATATATATATATATATATATATATATATATATATATATATATATATATATATATATATATATATATATATATATATATATATATATATATATATATATATATATATATATATATATATATATATATATATATACATAATTTTAAAGCAAAATTAGTAATTTAAAAATTCTGAATTTCCAAAATAACTTGCGCGCAATCTACGCTCTTCCTGACTAATAGCTTGCAAACTATGAACGGAAAAATTCGAATAGTTCCCTTATAGAACACACAGAATTACTTTCCAAGATGAAGTATGAATTTAGCATATATTATGTTCATAAATTAATATAATTTCTAAAAGGGCAACCAGAAGGTAAACCATTACAGATAACTAAGAAAAGGTGCCACTAACTTGCAAGCAAATACACTAACCTACAGAATCATGTAGGTACATGAGAATATGGATCAAGAACAAAAGAATAGCAATACATAATAACACTGTTCAGTGGAGCTTAGTAATCAAGAGTGGGCATTGCTAGCAATCGGGGATATGGTACCCCGAAATTGGCACTAGAAGAACGAGGTAGGAGGAACTGTTGATCTACAGGGGCAGGCACACAAAGAGGCAGTCTACACGAATCTGCAAAGGATTCAACAATGAAATATGTTATTAGTAAAAGCAAATTTACTCGGTGATTTGTAAATTTTACTATAGTATACATAACCTTTGACATTACTTTAAAAATGCATTAAGCATAATTCGATCAAAAGTAGCAAAATATGATTACTGATATCACTATTCACACTTAAACACTCACTGGGTCTCATAAGAAGATGGGACTTCTAGGAATGGGAATTAAAGGAGAAAATACAGCTGAAAATAGAAACTAGTGTTAGGAACAGGGGGTGGAAGGCTAAAAGAAGAAGTGTTTACTTTCAATGACCTTAAATCTGTGGTGTTTTTACGTTGCATGGAACCAGTGGTTATTCAGCAACGGGACCAACGGCTTTACGTGACTTCCGAACCACGTCGAGAGTGAACTTCTATCACCAGAAATACACATCTCTCACTCCTCACTGGAATGGCCGAGAATCGAACCCGCGACCACCGAGGTGGGAAGCAAATACCATACTAACCACGCTACTGAGGCGCTGTGGTGTGACGTGCGTGGAGTTGTTCCAAGGTGTTGGTCGAAGGACATAGGTTGACAGTTAAGTATATCTTAGTTTTACCAGACCACTGAGCTGATTAACAGCTCTCCTAGGGCTGGCCCGAAGGATTAGATATTTTTACGTGACTAGGAACCAATTGGTTACCTAGCAACGGGACCTACAGCTTATTGTGGGATCCGAACCACATTGTATCGTGAAAGTAATTTCTATCACAAGAAATAAATTCCTCTGGTTCCGCGTTGGCCGAGCCGAGAGTCGAACTTCGAACCACCGGGTTGGTAGCCGAGAGCGAAATGCACTCGGCCAACGTGGAACTTGAAGGACATAGGTTGCTTGCAGGGGTTCACCAAAGAAAATCAAGAAATAAGCAGGCATGCAGTTGTCAGGAGGGCTCACAGGCAGAGTCTCAATGCACAGTTGTGGTTACTTTAAAATACTAGCCATTGTCAGTTTCAAGACAGTGGTGGAGGAGTGCAATGGCTTAGTGATCAGGAACGGGCTGCTTCCAGGTAGGCATACTGCAGCGGGTCGGTAGGCCTTTTAATACTTGGCGAGGTTCCGATGCTAATCTTCTACGGGAACCTGAAAGAATATTTGAACACTGGCAGAATATTCCTAACATAGGGAGACCAATAGAAAAACACGTTGGTCCAGAGAGGCTAAGGTCATGCAGGTGTGAGGACGCGGAGTTGGGAGGCGAGGGTCTGATGACAGTGGTGCAGGAATAAGCTTAGGTAAAAAGTAAGCGGCGAGGTAAGGTTGGAGTTAAGCTAGGGAGACCTCCCACAAGATGTGGGCATTTTGACGACTTGGCAGGAAGGTCTCAAATGAATGGCTTTTTGTTAAAATAGTTTAAGGACTATGCTACAATGGGGAAAAAGGGAGCAGGTCTCTAAAATGTGTGCGACCTGTTTCCAGATTGTAAAAGTACCAAGGGGAGAAGGCCTTTAAGATGTTTTCCATCTTCGTTTGGTATAGGAATACAAAGGGAGAAAATTTGCTTAGTCAAAATACTTTCAAGGGGCTCTTAATCCGTTCACAATGCGGAAGGGATATTCTTGACTAGGTCCTAACTTAAAATGGTCATTACTCTACTTCTCCCAGTTCCTTTTCATAATTTGAACTTTACCTTAGTAGTTCAAACTTATCCCCTCAAAATTTACGTTTGTCTGAAGAAAAAAAGAAACGAAATATATATATATATATATATATATATATATATATATATATATATATATATATATATATGATATATATGTATATATATATATATATATATATATATATATATTAAATATACATATATATATATATATATTATATATATATATATATATATATATATATATATATATATATATATATATATATATATATATATATATATATATAGTGTATGTGTGTGGGTGTATATTCTTGTGTGATACCAAGTCTGTAAAACAACAAAGTGAAATATTCGGTAACGATTTTGTATGGTGAAAACTGCACCGTGGTTGAATATACGAGCAGACGAATTATTTCAATTCACACCCTTTGTATTAAATGTCTCTGACGACCGAGGTCGCTACTCAGATTACACGTATCAGTATCCCAGTGTATTCTGTTGGCCAGCTAGCTAAAGTGATGCACTGCCGAGCGCTTGCAAGCGTTTGTTTCCATTTCAGCAGAGATAAGGAGAATAATATTGCTCGCCTCATATTTTGTTACATGAATCTCTTGATTTACCAATTCCTTATGCAGGGCTTACTTATTTATGTATTCATTTATGAATTTCGCAGTTAATGACACAAATAAGCAGACTACCTCATACATACGATGCATGCATTTCGTGTGCTCTTATAGTCTTCACTTCGTTGTTTTACAGACTAGGCACCAACAAGACTACACACACACACACACACACAAACACATACACAACACACACATATATATACATTTGTAGATATGTATATATATATATATATATATATATATATATATATATTTGTGTGTGTGTGCTCTCTCTCTCTTTTATATAAAGCTGATGGTCGGACTAGGTATTTATGTGCGTATATTTGCTATAAACGGCTAAACTACTAGACCGAACCAAAGTCTGACCATATATGTAGATTTTAGAGGGGCTGGTTTTTAGCCGGGTGAAGTTTTGATCCGGATGTCTGGCCATGGTAACTTTTTTTATCATTATTTGTATATAGAAAAAGAAAACATTATTCTGATAGAACTTTCACGGGGATTCTAAATATGCCCATACATTTCTTCTGCGATGAAAAAATAACAATGATATATGGACGTGTTTTTTTTTAACCAAGTTGTCCCTTGATCCAAATATCTGTCCGGGTACACGGCCATGCCAAATTCTTTAATAATAGTTGTAGAGAAAAAAGAAAACATATTTCTGATAGAACGTTTCAGGAAGATTCCAAATGTGCACATACTTTTCTTCCACGATGAAAAATAAGGCTGATATTATGGCTATTACGGTTTCTAATAATTCGAGATCAAGGTTACTCACCACGAGGTACTAGCTGGCGGAACCAGGTAGTATATAAATAAATAAATAAATAAATAAATAAATAAACTATATATATTATATATATATATATATATATATATATATATATATATATATATATATATATATATATATATATATATATATATATATTGCATTAAAATACATTGGTGCCCTATGAAATGTGAAATGATAGTAAAATCCTAAATCAGGTGATCAGAAAGATGTTGTGTCGGAACATTATATCTGTTGACGTTACACTTTGAAATTGTGACGTCAGACGGAAGAGGAATGTCCCTCGTTAGCAAGACAGGAGTCACCTTGAACTATGGCTGAGTTGTCTATGGAAATTTCCCGAACGGAATATTTGTGGGAGCGGGTTCCTACCAGGAAAAACCTAGAATGTAGAAAACCTGTTATTTTGGAGATCTCCTGAGTTATTAAATAGGCGATGAGTGACGTTACGAACTCGTTACGTGTCAGTGACGTCATCTGAAGGGGCGTGTCTTATGAGGAAATTTTGTACATTAGTACATTGAATTAAATCCTTCGTGAGAGATATTAATGGAATTTTAAGGCACAGCGATTTTAGGATTAATCCAGGAAAGGTTGAGCGGTGAAGACGCGGTACTGCGCAAAATGGTCATTGAATACATTCGATCACTATTTCATCTACGAGGCTTCATTTATAAGATGCATTACTATTTCAGTCACGATGTATTTAAATGGGGGCCGTGTTTTTTTTTTTTTTTTTTTTTTTTTTTTTTTTTCGGGAGGAACTCTTTTGGTCGTTGTGAGCCGAAGAAATTCCAATTCTGATAAACCCTTGTTGTATGTTACGATATGTGACTTTTTAATTTGTTGAGCGAACATATCTGGGTTTCAAGAGAGATGTCTCATCTTCTGCTTTACTTGTGAGTTTACTTTGTCAACCAGATCTTGTGTTAAACAATCCGTTTTCTATGTATCAAATTCTATGAAAGGATTTTGATTCACTTACAGTTAAATTAATCTAGTTTTCCTCATAGTTAGAATCCTGCTTATCCTTTGGAATAATGTCTATTTTTGAAGTCCAGGGTTTAGTTCGGTACCTAAATTCATTTTGCAGTTTTCTTGTGTGATGGTTAGAGATTTCAGGTCGGCAATGCTACCCTTGTGATGTATAAGGGAGAATTTACCCTCTTTATACACACACCCACACACACACACACACACACACACACACATATATATATATATATATATATATATATATATATATATATATATATATATATATATAGAGAGAGAGAGAGAGAGAGAGAGAGAGAGAGAGAGAGAGAGAGAGAGAGAGAGAATTGGCTGACTTGATGAGAGAAAAGAAAGTAGATTGTGGTGTGTGCAAGAAACGCGGTGGAAAGGAAATAAAGCTAAAGAGTTGGGAGATGGATATAAGCTGTATATAGTGGAGCAAATAAACAAGGTAGAAATGGAGTTGGCATATTACTGTCTAGTGAACTAAAGACTCGGTAATAGAAGTGCATAGAAAGAATGACCGTATCATCAGATGAAGATATGTATGGAGGAGAGTTCTGAATATATAAGCGCATATGCACCACAGTTGGTTGCACAGAAGAAGAGAAGGGAAATTTCTGGAGAGACATGGATGGAACTAATGCAAGAAGAACTGGAAGAGCATGAGAGGGTGATAGTTGGGGCAGATTTGAATGGCCATGTCGGAAGTGAAAATGAGGCGATTGGGCGGGTGGCATGGGGGCCATGGAATTGGGAGAGAACCCAGAAGAGAGAGTGTAGTGGACTTGCTGTGTCATTCGACATGGCAATAGTAAACACATTCTTTGAGAAGGAAAGGGAAACACCCTAATAAAAACATATAGGAGTGGGGGAAGATTCTCCAGATAGACTATTTCTTGTATAAAAGGATAAATCTGGTGGAGGTCAAGAACTGCAAAGTTATTCCAGGCGACCATGTAGCCCCCCCAACACAGGCTGCTATGTATGGACTTGAAGTTGAAAAGGGAAAGAAAAACCAAAGCTAAAGGGATAAGGAAAATTAAATGGTACGAATTACAAAAGGAAGGGGATAAGAAGAGAGAGTTTAAGAGGAGGGTTTTGGAGGATATTGATATAGGGATTGAAGATGTTCAAGAATGGTGGGCACGAAATGCAGCAGTAATAAGAAGGCATGGAAAGGAGCTGCTAGGAGAGACACTATGTATCATATGGGAAGAAAAGGAGAGTGGGTGGTGGGATGAAGACATTGAGAAAGTAGTAAAGATAAGAAGGAGGCAAAAGAAAAGATGGGAAGAGTCACAGTCATGGAAGACAGAAATAGGTACAGAGAGAAAAAACAAGGTGGTGAAAAAGGTGGTAGCCCAGCTAAAGCAAAGTCGTATGATGATGTGTATAATGAGCTGGGGACAAAGGAAGGATTAAAGAAGATGATCAAGCTATCAAAGGCTAGAAATAAGAGCACCAAAGATATAACACATATCAAACAAATAAAGGATCAAGAGGGTGTAGTGCTTAGAAAGGAGGAAGACATTGTGAAGAGATGGAAAGAATATTTCGAACAGTTGTTAAATGAAAGAAAATAATAGACTAATAAGAGAGGATGGGCAAGTGAACATTGGCATGGTAATGAGGTTTTCTAGGCAAGAGGTACTAAATGCACTGAAGAGATGAAGAATGGGAAGGCAACCGGACCAGACATGATCCCGGTGGAGGCATGGAAAGCATTAGGAGATGAAGGAGTGGATATACTGTACGATCTTATGATAAAGGATCCTTGAACAGGAAAAGATACCAAATGAGTGGCGTGGGAGTATTGATCCCAATTTTTAAAGGAAAGGCGATGTCCAAGAGTGTGGTAATTATAGGGGCATTAAATTGATGTCCCACACTTTGAAGATACTGGAAAGGATGATAGATGCTAGACTGAGAGAAGAAGTCAAATAGGTAAAGAGCAGATGGGATTTATGAAGGGAAGGGGAACAACAGATGGTATATTTTGTCTGAGGCAAATAATGGAGAAATTTCGGGGAAAGACAAAGGGACCTACATATGGTATTCATTGACCTTGAAAAGGCTTATGACCGAGTCCCGAGACAAGAGGTATGGAGGAGGGCTGAGGGAGAAGATGGTGCCAGAGAAGTATGTGCGATTGATAAGAGATGTACCGGAATGTATTTACCAGAGTGAGGAGCAGTGTTGGGGGAGACAGAAGGTTTTGAGGTGAGAGTAGGATTACACCAGGGGTCGGCTCTGAGCCCAATTTATCTTTAACATAGTGATGGATGTTATAATAGAGGAAGTAAGGGAGACAGTACCATGGAAACATATTGGTATGCAGATGATATTGTTCTGTGTGCAGAGAGCAGGGAAGATCTGGAAGTGAAATTGGAAAGATGGAGACAAGTACTGGAGGACAGAGGAATGAGAAATAGTAGATCCAAGACAAAAAATATATGTGTACCACCACTGAGGGGGATGATAGAGAAAGTATTCAGCTTGGTGGAGAGCAAATAAGGAGAGTTGATAAAGTTTAAGTATTTGGGATCTTTTGTTAACGCTGGAGGAAGTATGGAAGAAGAAGTAAAACATCGGGTACAGCAAGGCTGGAACAACTGGAGAGCGGCTCGGGAGTTCTTTGTGACAAAAGAGTGCCGCTTAAGGTTAAAAAGGAAAATTTCCACAAGATGGTGGTAAGAACAGCAATGCTGTATGGTATGGAAACAGCAAGCATGAGAAAAGCAGAGCAGAAGAAGATGGATGTGGCAGAAATGAGAATGCTTAGGTGGATGTCTGGGGTAACAAGAGTGGATAGGATCAGAAATGACTACATAAGGGGGTCAACTAAGGTGGTGGAAGTATCAAAGAAAGTGCAGGAGGGGAGGCTGAGATGGTATGGACACCATGTTGAGGAGAGATGAGGACGGACGCTGGGAGACATACTAATGGGGGTGGAGGTGCAAGGAAGAAGAAAAAAAGAGGGGAGACCAAGAAAGAGATGGAAGGACTGTGTGAGAGGAGACTTAAATGAGAAGGGAATTGATGAGGCAGAAGCACAAGATAGAAAATAGATGGAAATGGCTCATCCGAAACGGCGACCCCATATAAAAATGGGAACAAGCTGGAAGAAGAAGAAGAAGAAGATATATATCTATATATATATATCTATATATATATCTATATATATACATATATATATATCTATATCTATATCTATATAGATATATATATATATATATATATATATATATATATATATATATATATTATATATATATATATATATATATATATATATATATATATATATATATATATATATATATATATATATCTATATATATCTATATATATATATACATATATATATATATATATATATATATATATATATAATATATATATATATATATATATATATATATATATATATATATATATATATATATATATATATATATATATATATATATATATATATATATATATATATATATAATATATATATATATATATATCTATATGTAGATATATATATATATATATATATATATATATATATATATATATATATATATATATATATATATATATATATATATATATATATATATATATATACTATCTATCTGAATGAGGAGAGACGAATGGGCCCGTACGCTGAAGTCTAGTATGGCTTTGTTGACCTAAGCTTGGAGTTATGCAGCATGTTGTTAGTCGACTATCGCGCGCCTCAATTTAGAACAGAAAAGTATCACTACTCGTTATTGTTCTTTGCTTCATAAGAAT
This sequence comes from Macrobrachium nipponense, assembly GCF_015104395.2. Taxonomy (NCBI): domain Eukaryota; kingdom Metazoa; phylum Arthropoda; class Malacostraca; order Decapoda; family Palaemonidae; genus Macrobrachium; species Macrobrachium nipponense. Next base: position 64,943,446 of record NC_087219.1, read on the forward strand.
GTACAGTATCAAATTGTAGGGCCCCGATGAGGTAATCCTTACTCAGATGTAGAGGACCCTCCATTCTGATACTTCTTCCAAACCATCTGTCTTCCCACTCCAAATTCTACTTCTTCCTGCCTCATTAGACTTTTCAATTATACACCTACTTCGCAGCGTCACATACTCCATCCTCGCCCAATGACCGAACTGTTTCAATAGATTTAATTAAATCCATAAACTAAGCTCAGTAAACCTATCTACCACCCACACCTGTCTCTACATTTCTCCTCATTCCAGCATTCCTTACAACATGATGAATGTGCTTGACAAAACTTTATCTATTATTTATGGAACTTATTTTCTGCTTCTTTGTATTTTTGCTTACACCTTGTCCTCACAGAATGGTGGTTCTTTATGTGTTTGCCTTTTTACCAACATACACCTGAGTAGGTGAAGGTTGGTTACCCACCATACTAATAATGTTACGGGTTTAAAATTATTGTTATTTCTTTTTACATTAGAAAATGAGGTATTCTTCATAGTTTATTTTTAACTATTCCTCTCTCGGTTTAAATATAAAAGTTTCAATGAATCATCATGTTCAGATAAGCCATGAGTAATAATGGGTAGCTGTAAGTTATTCAAACAGTAAATTCATATCCTCATATTAGCTAGCTGAATACGTTAAATGAATTTATTTATGAAGTCTAACTGATATAATTGGAAAAAAGAAGAAAAAAAAAAGTGCTGTAAAAAAACAACGGTGCTTTACCGCCTCAAGACGGAAGGAAGTGGTGGAACATACAAGAGGATTTTAAAAGAAAATTTGTCGGCAAAACGTTAGTGGGAAAAGAAACACAGAACTTCCCAGAGATGATTTATCGCGCCCTTTCATAGTGTACGCTCAGCGAGAAATTATGTTACGCCTAAAACTTGTGATATATTTATCCAAAGTTTTTCAAGTTCGTGATTAATGTCACTCCTTTTTACGTTGCATCCTTTTTGAAAGATACTGCCGACTTCATTGAGGTTAAGAAAGAAATGAGATATGTTGTAAGAAATATTAATTTATTTCTTCATTAATTTATAATAGAAGGAGAGATAAACTTAAGTCTATCTCAGTTTTACCAGACCACTGAGCTGATTAACAGCTCTAGTATGTCTGGCCCGAAGAATGAGATATTTTTACGTAGCTAGGAACCAATTGGCAACTTAGCAGCGGGACCTACAGCTTATTGTGGGATCCGAACTACATCGACAAATGAATTTCTTTCACCAGAAATAAATTCTTCTGATTCATTGTTGGCAGAGCGGGGAATCTAGCCAGGACCCTGAGATCGGTAGTCGAGCACGTGACCAACTCGTCCAACAAGGACATAGAAGGAGAGATAAAGGTATAAAGTAATGTCTCTGTAAAATATATCCAACTGTACTTCTAAGCATACCTTCAATACTCTGAATAAATCAGAAATAGCAAAATTTACAAGTATATCAATAAGACAGTTATCAAATATTATTCAGTGTGTTTGAAATTTCAAAAATGTGTTGCTTACTACGTCGTAAGACGGGGGATATGGATTATGGAAGTTAACAAAAGTACTATCGTATTGTTTTACACATACTGCCATTTAAAAACTGACATTTACTCTTGAAAATTTTCACGACAAAATGTTTTGACAGTAGGGATGGAGTATGTCTGTTTGATAACTTATATGCAGTTTTCCTTATCGGATTGACAAGGAAAAGAAGTAACATTCTTCTCAGATGGGTGCTCGTTGCATAAAGCCAAAGATTCATATGATGAAATATGTATATTCGCTGGCACCCGATATGCTACAGCAGATACGATACATAATAATCCGAATATTATTCAGATTTTATCTTTGTTTGAAATTTAAATAAGCTACTGACATAAATTTAAGAAACCTGATGAAAGGGAGATGAGCAATGCAGTAACGAAAAGAAATAAAAATGTAAAACATTCCCCAGCTCTGTAATACTAATCGAATAAATTAATTGAGCAAATTACTTTCAAGAGAAATTCCTCTTTTTAAGAGGTCGGTAATTAAGGAGATTTCGTTCGACTTAAAATTAGACAAATTAACTCTTCCCCTTTTCACTCACAAATAGATGTTTCCTCCTGCATAAAACGTTTCAATTTCATCGATTTAACAATTCTCCAGATATTCACTTTTATCATAATGAGGTAAGACACAATTTAGAAATGTTTAAATATAAAAAAACTGTATGTGTATCTTCCGTTTTACTTTTCCTAATCAAAAACGTTCAATCACTTTGAATAAGTGATATCTTTTGTAAAATATTTGAACATTGATTTATTCAGATTTATTTACTACCTCGTCAATTGATTTGTATAATCATTCATATTTTTTATTACCAAAGCTTGAATAAGATTACTGGCTATACCTATTATCGTGAAATAGGAAAATAATAAGCAAACTTCTTAAATAAATTTTGATCGAGTTGCAGCTCTCCCCCGAGAATGTGTATGAAATTCCACTAAATATGTCTGTCAAAGCCTCTCCAGTTCATATCCAAAAAAATCTATTTTATAGACAACCTTAATAAGAAAGGCATCACCAGGGAAATCAGCAAATGGATGCACTTGGGTCTTCCTGTGATAGTTTTCAGAAGTAAATGAATTGATTTGGGGACGCAGAATTAACCGGTGGGCAAAGGATATATCACTTTACTTATGCAAAGAGGGGTACATTGAAGCATAGCAGTTATACTAAAATGATTACGATAAATAACCATTATTTTGTTTGTAACTTATTATTATTAATATCATTATCATTATTTTATTAAAAGTAATGGCTACTTCAGCAGCGTTACACTTGAAGAGATTCTTCCCTATTTTCCGAATAGCGGCTTTTTCAGTGATACTTAAATAGGTTAGTAGAGCGCCTATAGAGGTAATGATCAAATAGTGTCAAAATCGGTGTATATATTTGAATTTTACAGATAAACTATGATACCATAGTCATCAAAGTCATTAACAATATTCTCTCTCTCTCTCTCTCTCTCTCTCTCTCTCTCTCTCTCTCTCTCTCTCTCTTTCTTGAAGCGAGCTTTCGTCTACAGCTGCCAGACATCCTGTAGATTAGGAAGCTGAGGGTGGAATCGGCGACGAAGGGCTTCTACCTCATCCTCGGATGAGGAAGAAGCCCTTCGTCGCCGATTCCAGCAATGCAGCGTGCTAAACTACACAGTCGAGTTTAGCACCAACCATCGACTCCCTTTCCTCGACGTCCTTATAACGAAGACAGAAGACGGTCTCCGCACTTCTGTCTACACGAAGAAAACAAATTTAGGAATGTGCCTCAACGGGGATAGCGAGTTTCCTGATAGGTTTAAGAGCGCTACCGTCAGGGCCTTTGTGAAAAGGGCCCTCTCCCATTGTTCTACCTGGCAGGACACACACCTCGAACTTGCTAGAGGTTCACAGATGCTCGTGGACAACGGATATTCAAATAAGCTCATCAACCGAGAAGTGCGCACCGCCCTCTAAAAATGGTACTCTAATGAGGAAGAAGACCCACGACCCCGCCCAACCTAGAACATCAAGATATATTATAAGGCCTTTTTGCAATTCCACTACCGCAAGGAGGAGAAGTCGATGAAGAAGATCATCAAGGAGAATATCCTCCCCATTGAAGAAGGCAAGATGATGGACCTTATAATATACTACAAAAACAGGAAAACAAGAGACCTAATCATGAAAAATAACCCCTCACCGCCATCAGGAGACCCCCTCAAGCAGACGAACGTAGTATACCAATACATATGCCCTGCCCGAGGATGTCCTGAGTGGAATGACTACTATGCGTCTTGCTAAGAGAATCTCCTGTCACGCCCAAGAAAGGGCTATCAGGAATCTCCCGCGACTGTAGTATCCGTAACACTAGGATATAAGGGAGAGCACCCGACCCTCGCCGTCTGCGCCCTCTGGAGGCGTTACTCATCCAGGAGCAAAAGCCCTCCATGAATACGACGCAGGAGGCCTTTTTGTTCCCGACCTGCATGCGAAGGAACACACTAATAATGGCAGACTTTACCATATCGCCACACGAAAACACCCCATTTCAAGAGGAGAATAACACTGAAGACGACATTAATACCATGAATAATAAAAGTAGTGATGTCACGCAGCCTTTGACCAATCAAAATGAAGCCTGGCGTGATGGTATGCAGCTGAGAAGATCGGCGTGCCTGTTGAGCATGCGCTCGGGAGGTGGCTTCAGCCCGCAGCCAGGCAGCCAATCATAAAGCAGCTCCCCATTCACTAGCCAAAGAAAAGGCAGCGGCACAAAGACCCCCGCTCCACAATAAAAGCAGAGGGACTCACCCTCTCACTTCAGTCCTTCACCCACCTCTGCCTAAGAGGATGTCTGAGGTTTTTCAGACGAAACGTCGCGGCCCCACAAAAAGAATAGAAAAGAATAGAATCTAATATCAATTCTATCTGCAATAAACTCTACGGGATATACCGAAAATTTGACTACCCCCACTGGAATTTTTTACTAATAAAAATCCAATCGGCTTTGACTATTATATAATTGAGATATGTCAACCTTCGGTGCGTTGCTCACCAGTTTAAGCAACAATGAGAATACAATAATTAGAAAAATAGAGAAGAACCTTTATAAAATTAATGCAGCTAAAGC
>NC_087219.1:64955615-64965615 GCF_015104395.2 Macrobrachium nipponense
ATTGTAATATTTTTCTTTATTTTTACAAAGTTCCAAATAATATGGAGGGTAACATAACGAGTCTCCTATTTTATTAGTAATTTTAAGCTCACCCTCTGAAAATTCAGGACTACAAATTCTAAGAGCTCTGAGATACATACTTAAAAATTTTGACATCTTAATTTCTTTAGCATGGTTGGACTAAAAATAAATGTGTGACAAGTTATTCTTGGGTTTCCTTTATACTTTCAGACTAAAATTGGCGTTATTTTTTAATATATAAGACATCCAAATTTAGTATAGAATTATTGTCTTTATTTTCTCTTGTATGCAGGAAATCAGAAATATTTACATTTTCTTTTACAACACAAAAACAATCGTCTACATCTAACCCAAAACACTTTAGAAAATAAATTTCTTGGAATAAGCCCAGATTTAAATAACATCTATGTAATTATTAGACAAGAGTGGTGAAAGAGGGTTACCCATGGATATACCAAATATCTTATCATAAAAATTATCATTGAAAGTGAATTTACAATATTTTATACGAGTCTAAATGTTGTGATAATTAATGAAGTAGAGAAATCCAATTGTTTTGTAGGAATGGATAACATTAGTTATGTGGAAAAAATGGAAAACTTACTATCTGACTCTAGTACTTACAAAAAGCTACGGAAAGACCAAATAACTGATACCATGAAAAGTTTTAATTTTAAATTAAAAACTATACTAAAGGAATGCAGTTCAACAAATGAGAAAGTTAAAACAATTGGCCCATCTTTACCTTACATATACGAATTAATGACGACCCATAAAAGAGATTTCCCCTATCCATCTCATTATCAGTTCAACTGGTTCTATGAGCTATAAACTTTCTAAATATCTAGTTAAATTATTATCACTTATCCTGGGTACTATTTCAAATCCCCATTTACAAAACTGCAGATTTCTGTGATAGACTCCCCCATATTGATTTATCCAGTACTGGCAAATTAACTAGTTTTGATGTAACTTCTTTATTTAATAATGTACCTATTGATGACTTACTTCAAAATTTATTATAACATTGGACTCGTATAATCTAGAATTACCTACTAAGGTTATTATCAGTTCTGTATCCCTTTGTATAGAATTGTAAATTCACTTTCAATGATAATTTTTATGAACAGATATTTGGCATGGCCATAGGTAACCCTCTTTCGCCACTCTTGTCTAATATTTACATGGATTTTTTTTTATCTAGACATACTCCAAGAAATTCATTTTCTAAGGTGTTTTGGGTTAGGTATGTAGACAATTGTTTTTGTATTGTATAAGAAACGTTAAATATTCCAGAGTTCCTTCCTACAATTGGTAATCTTGTACCATCCATAAAATTCACAATAGAAATGAAGAAAATAATTGTTTACCATTTTTGCATGTCTTAGTTATTAGGAACAACACCAATTTTACTTTTAAAGTATAAAGGAACCCCACGAATAACTTATAATATATTCATCTTTAGTCTAACCATTCTAAACAAATTATGATGTCAACATTGCCCAGTTGGTATCTTAAAGCTCTTAGAATTTGTAGTCCTGAAATTTTAGAAGACAACTTTAAAATTACTGATAAAATATGAGATTCGTTATGTTATCCTCCATATTTTTTGGAACTTTATATAAATAAGTAAAAAAGACGTATTACAACCCAACCTGTATTAACAGAAACTTTAAGAATATTCTATGTGTACCATCTCATCCTAATTTCATTCCATCTGTACCCATTTTAAAAGCTATCGATATTAACTTAGTATTTAAACATAATGATATTTTAAGAAATTAACTAATTAAGAATAGCCCACCAAATTCAAACAATACTGTATACAGTATTCCTTGTAAAGAATGCAATAAGATTTATATTGGGCAAACATCAAACGAACTAAAGGTAAGATGCTCTCAGCACAAATGTGCCATATCAAGAGTATTAGCAAATAATGACATTGTGGATTATTGGTTTAAGACAGTCCATGCTGTTAACTGTGATAATTCCTAGCTAATCTTTGATGGATTATCACAATTATTTACTTATATGTATGATTATTATTATTATTAATATGTACCTGTATTTCTAATGCACATTTAGCATACATGTTGTGTTAGGAATACGTAAATGCAATTATTCATGTTTATCGGAGCGTAGGGAATATTATGTAGCATTTATATCATTTTGTGGTGCGCTATTCATTTGTCTGTATCTGGTATCACTGCAATTAGTCTACGCCATAGCCCGCCACTGTTCAAAGCTCCTCCAGTGTATAACTTTTATAATTATCATTTTCACGTATTATATGGCTTAAGGATTTACGCAAGTGTTTCAGTGAAGCCCTATATTAACTATCTATTGAAAGATAACAAAGATGGCGCAGTGAGTGACTTGCCATAAGTGAATTTCGATCAGTTATTAACTTCTCCAACCAACTTGGTCAAAGCAAGCAAGAACCAAGTGTTCGTGTTCATCGTAACCAAGTTACCAAGCAGCAGTGAACTCGAGCTTCGTTTGGATGTACGTACATATTGGCAGTGAGCTTGTGTAGTTTACAGTGACTCAATATATTGTTGGGGCTTTTTAACAGTGACTCAATATATTGCTGGGGCTTTATTACAGTGACTCAATATATCGTGATGGCTACCTAAATTAGGACTAGTGTGCGTTGGCCGTCTGCAGAGGCCGGAACAGAGCGTCACACCCCTACTCGCCAGCGTTTGAGGGGCGACTACTTGCGTTCACCGTGTGTGCAACGGTGCAAGAGACCACAGCAGTTACAGTGTTGCCAGCTCCGATCTTGCTCCGTTACCTAGAGCTATTGTAGTCGGTGATTGGCTATCGTTTGTGACGTCATTGTGACGTTACTACTGAAGGCGCTAAGCGATATTCTATCTTTTTTCGATTGAATTTTCTATTTATGCCGCCAATACACTGAAGGCGCTGAGCGATATTTTCTCTTATTTCGTTTGAATTGTCTATTTATGCCGCCAAAACACGATAAAGGGAAGAGACCGAAGACTTGGAGGTTTCTTCCCCATCTTCCTCAACCACCGCCGACATGACGTCATCTCCAACACATTCAAGATCTACGTCTCCCTCATCAACCCCTTCGGCCATGGATTTTATCAGCAAGATGTTTGAATACATGGATAGAAAAGATGAAGAAAGAAGAAAACAAGATGAAGAAAGAAGAAAAGAAGACAATGTCAGGCATCAGGAAGAATTTAAAGCATTAATTGAAGCTATGACTGGCCCCAGGCACCCCGTACCTCAAGCAACTGATGGCATAGGGCCCCCTACCCCAGTACCTACATCTGCAAGTGTTCTCCAAGGGCCTAATTTAGCTGTGCAAGCACCTAAGGTTACAGTAAATTTGCCTCCACCATTAACTCACGATGTCACCTATAGACAATACACAGAATGGAAGCAGAGATGGAATGATTATGCTGTTATGGTAGATTTGGATAATTTTACCACAACCTGAGCAATTATACAGCTAAGGGCATGCCTAAGTGTTGAGATGAGACGCTTGTTAGAACACAATTTGGGTATTCCGCCAGACTCACCTATGCTTTTATGATGGTGTTTTAACTCAAATTGAAACTTATATAAAGGGTCAGCAGAATGAGGCACTTCGCCGTTTAGCTTTTACGCAATGTAAGCAAGCAAAAGGCGAGTCATTAACGGATTTTTTCGTTCGTTTACAAACAGCTCTCAGAGGAGGTTGATTTGTGTAAAGGCGTTAACTGCGTGGAGTCGCAAATGAAACACGCCATTTTGGTTGGCATAAGGAATGAAGAACTCACCAAGAAGCTCATCAGCATGCCAACTACAGCAACACTTGAGGAAGTAAAGCTAACTTGCAGGGCTTTTGAAGCTGCAAAGAAGACAACGACTGAGCTAAAGGCTCCACAGACTTCAGTACGTGCTGTGTCAAACTACAAGAAGCAAAAGAAGGTTGCTGCTAAGAAGCCACAACCCAAGAAAAAAGTTACTCGCAGGAGAAAAACCCTTCTTTCAGTAGCAGATGCAAGAATTGTGGTCAACAGCATCATAGCGACACATGTAAGGCAGCATCTCACAAATGCAGGAACTGTGCTAAACTGGCCATTTCCCATACACTGCTGCATGTCCCGCATTGGCTAAGGAGTGCCGAGTTTGCTATAAATTTGGCCACTATGATGTTTGCTGTGCACAGAAAAAGTCAAAGAGAACTAGGGAGTCGAAGGATTTAAAGGAAAATAAATTGAACACTGTCAAGACATCTTCTCCAGCTATATGTTCAGTCGCTTTACGCCCTCAAGGTTGCCCCTCGCCTATCAATTTACATGTTGCATATGGCGGTAAATCAGAGGGAAGATCATCGTTATCCCTGATACCCGGTGCAGATACCACTGTGTTTGGAGTGCAGCATCTACAAGCACTGGGCATCGGTATCGAGGAATTGCGGCCTCCCCCTGAATTGCAGTTCTCCAACGCTGATGGATCACCCATGGAAGGTAAAGTATTGGGATCAATGGAGGCCATGATGACATATGGTAATATATCATACAAGGGGTATATTGACGTCCTTAGTTTTCTCCCAACACCCCTACTGTGTTATGATGCCCTCCGACACCTAAGGATCATTCCCTGGGACTTCCCGCGTCAAATGCAAGAGAGAAAACTGAGCAGGACTTCAGCAGGAACCAGTCAGGTGCCAGCCAGCCAAGTTATAGCATCTGAAACTATATATATGTTTCTCCACCCCCTGCTACAATGTCACCGGAAGAAGCCAGGCAATACTTTCTTAAGGAATATAGCGATGTGCTAATGACAAAGGAGCAGTTTCATCAAGGAGCACAACTTAAGCCAATGACTGGGCCGCCGATGGTTGCACCTTAAAGAGGATGCCAAGCCCTTCGCAATCTACACTCCACGGACAATACCACTAGCCTTTCAAGAGACGTCAAGACTGAGTTAGAGGCAATGGTAGCACAAGGTATCATTGAACCTGTTGGGGATCAGCCGTCCCCATGGTGTCACCCCTTAGTGGTTGTGCCCAAACCTACAGGTGGTGTTCGTGTCACCACAGATTTAAGCAAGTTAAATTCACAGGTGCAAAGGCCAGCCCATCCTTCTCCATCACCGTTTAGTGCAATTAGGAGCCTCAATCCTACTTCCAGTTATTTCTCCACTATGGATGCATTGTGTGGGTACTGGCAGATCCCACTAGCAGAGGAAGACCAAGCCCTTACAACATTCATCACTCCCTATGGTCGGTATCGCTATCGTCGTTCTCCTATGGGATTCAGTGCCTCAGGAGATGCCTACTGCAGGAGAGGTGATGTTGCCCTTCAAGGCATCCAAAATTGTGTTAAGGTGTGGATGACATTCTTGTATATGATAGGGATTATTATTCTCACTTATGCAGAGTTAACCAAAGTTTTTGTCACGTTGTAGGACTCATGGTATTTACTTTAAATGCAGAAAAAGTTATCATGGCTAGCCCTGCTGTATCATTTTGTGGATACACATTATCTGAAGATGGAATTGCAGCTGATAAGGAGAAAAGGTTCGAGCTATATCAGAGTTCCTGAAGCCAGCAAATCTGACAGATTTAAGGTCATTCATTGGCCTTACTAACCAGTTGACAGATTTTTCACCCAATCTTGCAGCTGCAGCAGATCCACTTCGACCACTAATGAGCCCCAAGAGATCCTTTACGTGGACGGCAGATCATGATGCTGCCTTTGCCAGTGTTAAAAAGGCTCTCTCTCAGCCACCTGTTGCTAGCTCATTTTGACCCGACGTGCCCACTATACTGCAAACGGATGCTTCTCGTTTATATGGTTTAGGATATGCCCTTCTGCAAGACAACGGGGAAGGCCATTTCCGCTTGGTCCAGTGTGGTTCACGATTTTTGGCTGATGCAGAAACTAGATGGGCCACCATTGAGTTGGAATGTTTAGCTTCAGTTTGGGCTATGACTAAATGTTGTCATTTCTTACTTGGATTACCCCATTTCACATTGGTGACTGACCATAGACCCCTGGTACCCATCTTGAATACATATACTTTGGATGCAGTGGAAAACACACGTCTACAACGTCTAAAAGAGAAAGTTTCACCATATATCTTCACTGCAGTGTGGCGTAAGGGGCAAGGAACATTGCATCCCTGATGCCCTCTCACGTTCCCCTGTGAGCCACCCAACGTCTGAGGATATGCTAAATAGTAAAACCCATCTTTCCCTAAGGAGTGTAATAGCCAAGACCGTCGACACAATTTCAGAGGTGAAGACATCAACTACGCAAGATCTTACCTTGGAAGAAATCTGCACCACAGCACGTGAGGACACCTCATACACAAGACTCCTCTAGAACGTTGCCAATGGATTCCCCAGTCACCGCTACGACCTCCACAATGACATACTACCCTATTGGAAAATAAGGGAGGAATTATACACCGATGATGACCTTGTATTGTACGGAGCCCGAATAGTGGTTCCCTCAGCTATGCGACGCAACGACACGACACTTCAGCCACATCTTCCGAGACTTAGGTGTTCCTGTAAGGCTGATGACAGATGGTGGACCTCAGTTTACCAGCTCTGAATTCAAAAAATTTTTGGGCAGATGGGGTGTTCAACATGTGATGTCCACACCCCACTATCCCCAAAGCAATGGCCATGCTGAAGCAGCTGTAAAGAAGGTCAAACATTTTATCCTAAAGGTAGCACCTTCCGGGAATATCGACACCGAAGACTTTGACAGAGGATTGTTGGAGATACGGAATACTCCTAACTATGCTGGCCGTTCTCCAGCACAGATATTATATGGCCAAGCCCTCCGATCATGTGTCCCAGCCCATGCATCATCATTCAAGCAGGAATGGCAAGCGAAAGCAGAATACGAACGTCGTGTAGCATCATGTTTTCAGCAGCCAAAAATACGGTATGACAGCCATGCACACCCTTTGGCACCACTTAAGCTTGATGATAATGTCCGGATTCAAAACCCTATCTCTAAGGCGATGGGATAAGACAGGCGTTATAATGGGCATCGGCAAGTCGCGAGATCTATGTGAAGTTACCCTCAGGAAGAATATTATGGTGTAACCCGCCGTTTCTTACGCCCTGTACATCTCCCTAATTCACAATTGCGGGATGAGATGCAACAGTCTCCAAAGAAGAAGGATGTAGCCCCTGCTACAAGTCAACAAACGCAAAGTGACACTCACCTAGAGTATCGACGTTCACCTAGACTCCATACCCGTTCATAAAGCTCTTTGAACGCAAAGGGGAGGGGGAGATGATGGATTATCACAATTATTTACTTATATGTATGATTATTATTATTATTAATATGTACCTGTATTTCTAATGCACATTTAGCATACATGTTGTGTTAGGAATACGTAAATGCAATTATTCATGTTTATCGGAGCATAGGGAATATTATGTAGCATTTATATCATTTTGTGGTGCGCTATTCATTTGTCTGTATCTGGTATCACTGCAATTAGTCTACGCCATAGCCCGCCACTGTTCAAAGAACTCCTCCAGTGTATAACTTTTATAATTATCATTTTCACGTATTATATGGCTTAAGGATTTACGCAAGTGTTTCAGTGAAGCCCTATATTAACTATCTATTGAAAGATAACAAAGAATCTTCAGGGTCAAAAATCACCGCAAATGGAATCTGTTAGAGTCCATTTTTATTGAAGTCATATCAACAAGAAACTTAAATCTCCATCCTGGATTATACCGGGATCCTCTTTCCTTGTCTGTTTTGCCTAAAGAACACGCCACCCAGATTAACAAAATTTAACCCCGCCCCATCTTTATATTTTTGTATATAAAGGCTGTCAACTTCTATTATATTCTGTGTTAACTTGAAAACAAAGAATAAACTACTGAAGTACTTCTTCTAACTCCACAGTTTCACTTATCTTTGTCCTGTGGATTTTAGGATATTCTCAAGCACTAGCCCCTTCGTGCTACATCGGACACACACACGCGCGTGCACACACACACACACACACACACACACACACACACATATATATATATATATATATATATATATATATATATATATATATATATCTATATATATATATATATATATATACATACAGAATAGTATAAAATATACAATTAAGTCCGATAGCCAAACTCTGGGACCTATGAGGTCATTTATCACCGAAAGGAAAATTAGGAGTACCAGGTTACAAAGGTGAAAGAGGATGAAAGCCTCGCAGTTGCGCTATGAAACAATGTTAGAAGAGGGTGGAAAATAAGATAAGAAAGAATAAGAAAGGCTACAGTACCAAGAATGAAAGGGGTTGCAGTTGAGGACCGAAGGGACGCTGTAAATAATCTTAATTAATTCCAACAGTGTATGATGCCTGAGGTGCACTGTCGACACTGCCCACCTACAAGGAATTTACATTAAGGAACAGTAAATGTTAAAACTGGTCTACAACATACATCCATTGAATTTCCCATAAATTACAGATGATAGGAGGAAAAATCTCCAGGTGCTGATTATGACTAAATAAAGGGGAGTAATGAAGTAGCTCGAAATGCGAAGGTGTGCGATAAATAAGCCCAAATGAAGGCGACCTACGACTGACAAACGTCACCTGAAAGTGAGGGTTGCCACAGTCATGCCACAAAATCTGGCACCTCAAAGGAAAGTGTTGAAACCCTGTTACGAGGCTGGCAGACCCCTGCGATTAATTCATCTGGCAGAGGAGGACTCCAGCTGCGAGTCTATTACGGACGAAGCAAAAGGAGAATATGCAAGTGAGAGAGAGAGAGAGAGAGAGAGAGAGAGAGAGAGAGAGAGAGAGAGAGAGAGTTGGGGGAGGGGGCGGTTGGAAGGGAGAGTTTAGGGGATGGGGAGTAATGAGGACTTCATGCATTGGAATAATCTGTGGAGATAAAATTTCTTTTATATTTAGACGCTTCATGGCATCATGGTTTTCTTGAAAGTTTATGCAAGATGAAACTTTTTTTTTTTATTGGAAAGAATAATAATGCTTGGAAACTCAAACTGGCATATATAAACCAGTGAACGCAGAGGAGGATGTATTTGCTATGCAAATATTATTTACATAAAAGTTAATATTACTATTTCACTCGGTTAATTGTTTTAATTGTCTCTCCTTAATCAAATTGGCAAGAGCTGCGTTTCCAACACACACACACATACAATGCAATATTAATAAACACCAAATTTATAATTACCAATCTTTTGTCATCGGTTCATAGAACACACAAAGATTTTTCCGAAATTGTGTTACATTTTTTTTTTACATTATTTCAGGTCTCTTTGACAATAAATAAAATAAAAGTTTATTTAACAAAAGCATACATTCTTTTTTAATCAGTCAACTGCAATTATTATAGAATATGAATGTAATTAGAGAAACTTCATTATTTTAGTTGAAAGTAATTAAAGTTTTACAGGTATTGGGGACATGTGAACGTTCTGAGGATATCATAGTTTTCAGTGTTGTGTTTTAGATGTGTTTATTTATTCTAAAGATAAATATGTGCACTTTGATGTATTTTTGTTGGACCATATTCTAGAACTTCTAATGTTAATAATAGTATATGCTGTGGTCAATAAACTTCTATTTATCTATCTATCTGTCTATCTATCTGCACATGTGTGTATATATGTTCAAGCAAAACTCTGAAACACTCTGAGCAGTTTCAACCAAACTTAGTGCATATATGACTCACTATCTAGAAAAGAATACTGTGGGGTTAAGACATCACTAGCAACAAAGGGTAAAGGAATGAGGGGATAGGAAGAGGTTCCCTGAAACCAGGCTAGTTCTGCCCATAGAACTTGTGAATAAATAAACTCTACATGTTTGGCACACCCCATTTCGGTGTAATTATGGCTTACTGCGTAGAAAAATAGTGACACTCCTGATAGGACTGGGGGTAAGAACGGATGCAAGAATAATTTTAACCAAATAATTGCTGGGC
>NC_087219.1:64968115-64975615 GCF_015104395.2 Macrobrachium nipponense
CAGTTAATCATATTGTTCTTTGAGAATTTGATTTATTTACTTAGTCCTTTTGTTCTTAGATAAGTAAAGTCTCTATAATCTGTGAGCCTGATTTTACGACCTGAGGTAATTGTGATATGTGAATGGTTGGTTGAGAGAAAGAGAATAGCTGGTTGAGAGAGAGAGAGAGAGAGAGAGAGAGAGAGAGAGAGAGAGAGAGAGAGAGAGAGAGTGCCCAAGGTTAGGGCCATTGCTACTAGAGAACCTCGTAAAGGTAAGTTTACATATTGCATCCTCACTGAGGGTGATAACACACACATTTATATATAATATATATATATATATATATATATATATATATATATATATATATATATATATATATTAATATATATATATATAATGTATTGCATGTGTATATTATATCGAAATATATTTTATACGAAAAACTAATCACAGACAAAAGAGTTAACGTGAATTCGGTCGACTTAAAAATATAATAGAATTTCCACAGAATTCTCCTGTGAGGTTCTTTTGAGAGAGGTTCAAAGGAAATAACGGCCCGAAGAACCTAAAAGAAATCTTTGAAGGATGACCGTCGTACTCCTTTGCTCTTAAAATAGGATCCGTGTCTCCGAGTTCCATTAATCTAGTGTACCCTCAGGAGGTCGTCCAAGGATCTCTCGTTCCTTCGAGGTTTCAGATACTGGCAAATGCTCTTCCCCCCTGGGTGACGGAGGGAGGGGACGGGGTTGGCGGAAGAGAGAAAGTGCACAGAAACAAAACGAGTGTAAAAAATCACGAAAAGTATGCTTGATTTTACAGAGAGAGAGAGAGAGAGAGAGAGAGAGAGAGAGAGAGAGAGAGAGAGAGAGAGAGAGAGAGAGAGAGAGTACCTGTAGATAATTATCAAACAATATTTTGATATATTATTCACATAATATATGACTTTGTATCTTCCTCTGATTTTATCCCATAATCTCCCAGTATATACTGTACATGCTCAAAGAAATTATATTATATATATATATATATATATATATATATATATATATATATATATATATATATATATATATATATATATATATATATATATATATCATTCGAGCTACAAATGTCCATTAATATCATATTCGCTCTACCTCGGAATTGATATATTTTCATATATGTACCGAGGGGGAATTTTTTTAGTTGATAATAATTTCGTACCCCTATGGGATCGGACAGTGACACTACCGTTTCGGTAGTGTCACTGTCCGATCCTGATTTCGTTCCCCGTCCTACTGGACGGTGGTTCGATCCCATAGGGGTACGAAATTATTATCAACTAAAAAATTCCCCTCGGTACATATAGAAAATATATCAATTCCGAGGTAGAGCGAATATGATATTAAAGGACATTTGTAGCTCGAATGATTTATATGAATCACGGTGATGTGATAAATATATATATATATATATATATATATATATATATATATATATATATATATATATATATATATATATATATATATATATATATATATATATATATATATATATATATATATATATATATATCTATATGATATATATATATATATATATATATATATATATATATATATATATATATATATATATATATAATTTCTTTGAGCATGTACAGTATATACTGGGAGATTATGGATAAAATCA
Organism: Macrobrachium nipponense; assembly: GCF_015104395.2. Classification (NCBI taxonomy): domain Eukaryota; kingdom Metazoa; phylum Arthropoda; class Malacostraca; order Decapoda; family Palaemonidae; genus Macrobrachium; species Macrobrachium nipponense. The sequence goes on from NC_087219.1 coordinate 64,969,778, forward strand.
GAGGAATATCCAAAATCATATATTATGTGAATAATATATCAAAATAATGTTAAATGGTAGAATCTTCACTGATAAAAACATAAGATAATGAGGATAACACCTTTCCAATAGGGCCTGGGACTCTGACCAAATAGGCATTATCTTCCTTAAGGCAATAATGAAGCAGATTAAGACAATATATATATATATATATATATATATATATATATATATATATATATATATATATATATATATATATATATATATATATATGTAGTGAATGGCAGGAGAAGTTTCATGGGTGAAATATATAGTGGGAGATATGCCTGGGGTCACCGCTAAGCCGTCGCTGGTTCGTTTAATTGTCTTAATCTGCTTCATTATTGCCTTAAGGAAGATAATGTCTATTTGGTCAGAGTCCCAGGCCCTATTGGAAAGGTTGATCCTATTATCTTATTGTTTTATCAGTGAAGATTCTACCATTTGACATTTGTATGACAGCTGCTCTTGTATAGAATTAGGGATATGTTCCAATCCATAGTGTGGTTTCTGTTATTTATAGGAATATTGCCGAACTATGTTTCCCATATCTAACTGAGTGCTTATATTGAGTTAATTTCTCAGAGAGAGATTTTTCCTGTGAATCAAAAGTATGAATTTTCCTCAATGTAATAGCCAAAGATGGTCCCATTCTGGATCCCATGCTTACACTATCTATTTGCTTATATAACAAACCGTTAAACAAAAATAACATTCTTTTGTAGCCAAGATTAAAAGTTCCTTTAACTGTGACCTGGTAAACCCACTGACAGATCATTATTATTTCTAAAAATGTTTTTGTCACGTGGTCTTAATTTTGCTTTGACTTCTAAAAAATTAAAATTTGACTCACACTTTTATACCAACAATCCCAAATGCTACTCCCTCGATTATTTCAGATCAAAACAAAACACCTTTCTTTTTCGTCAGTTTACAATCGTAAACCAGAGCCCAGGTATTTACTTAGTATTGACTAGTTTAATATCATACAAAGCCTTGCTTAAAACACATCCATTGCGGTAACAAAACCCGATAAAGACAATGGTTTAGTCTTGCTGAATAAGAAAGAGTATGTTGATAAGATGATGGACATCCTTAATGATCAAAAAAAGTTCTCCATAATTAAGAAAGACCCTTTCAAATGTACTGTGCATTTAAAAGGTAAAGTCAATAGAATATTAGACAAACAATAGAAATCTGTTAGTTTTTCTAAAGAGGTTTTTCAAGGCCTTCAGGCATCCGGGTCTAGACCGGGACGACTATACGGACTCCCAAGGTCCATAAGGAAGATTACCCATTAAGGCCGATTCTATCGGCTATTGGAATTGCCAGCTATAATGCCGGCAAGTTTCTCGTTCCCATCCTTGCGCTGTTAACTACAAATGAGAATACCTTAAATGACTCCTTTCATTTTATTAACTGCCTAAGAAACTGATATTTTAATAATTGCGTTATGGCTTCATTTGATGTGGTCTCTGTGCACTCAAATTCCACAGGATGTGACGATGAACATTTGCCTAAATAAGCTGTTTAAACATAATAATGATGCTGTCAGTGGGTTACCAAGTCGCATTTTAAGGAACTTTTAGTCTTAGCTACCAAAGAATGTTATTTGTTGTTTAACGGTTCATTATAAAAGCAAATTGATGGTGAAATCATCGGATCCAGTATAGAACCATCTATGGCTAAGGTTGTCATGTGTTTTATGAAAAAGAAAAAATGATTAGACCATCGCCTTTTGAATTTTCAGCTCTTACTGTACAAGAGTTATGTCGATGATACATTCTTGATTTTTAAGAGTCTTGACCAGATTCCTCATTTTTAGATCACCTTAATAATAAGCATTTTGATATAGAATTTACTTCTGAAATCGAAGATAATACTTCACTTACTTTTCTAGATATTCAGGTAAAAATCTTAATATATTTCACACTGTAGTCTTTCAAATACGCACTTTCACAGGCCTTATGTCTAAATTTCAATCATGTACACTTTTGAAATATAAGATGAATTGATATTTATGCTAGTTACCAGAGCATATAGAATTTGCTCTAGCTAAATGAATGTGCATTGAAAATTGGAATTTCTAAGGTCACCTTTAAAAAACAATGACTATCTTTGAATTACGTAAATGCATATTTTGGTAAACAGCTTCCAAAGTTATTTGTTAACAAACAACCTGAAACCACCGCTATCGTAAAAAAAACCTGATATTCATTTATCTTTAACTTTTACTAGAACTCATAGTTACCATTAAAAAAAAAAAAAAAAAAACATTTATTTGTATTTGTTTTTGGTTACTCTCAGATAGATATCCAAATATATTTCACTTTAAAAAATAAATGAGGAAATTTCTTCAAAATTAAAGACCCTACCTATCACCAACAAGCCTTCAGTCCAATCTGATCTATAAATGACAGTGTAGTGGTTGTGACCAGATCAGCTTGGATGAGATGCTCTGTACGTCTTGGTAGGTTATTTCGTACAGGCAATTATCTTTCAAGACTTAGTTACAGTGCAATTAGAGAACACACCGAGGGCACTGGTCACCTTTAACATATTGATGATTTTTCTGTTTTAACCTCTGCTCAGTTTGCTGCACGCCTCGACATTTTAAAAGTTCTATATTCCATCAAGATAAAGCCTCTTTTGGTTAGAAATGTGGCTGTAACCTCTTTTGCGTTTTTAGTCTGCGTTCTGCTGGTTCGTATATTGACTTAAACATAATCATTGTTCCTTTGCACCATCCATTTTTGTGACTTGAATTTTGTATGTAGCTTTATTTTATTTAATCTACTCAGTTGTTTTGAATTGCCATCTTTTAATCTGGTTATTAGCCATCTTTTATCGTAATCTTATGAATTTTTTTCTATGCCATTTTGCTGTTTTATTGTGAATGTTACTACAAGAATTATAATGTAATCGATTTTAAGTTAAAGGTTGATAAGGAGTGATAGTACAAAATGGTGTTCCGGGTTCTGGCCTTGGTGTCCTTACTGATATGTAGATGGCGCTTCCTACTGGTGTTTCAATTGAATATATATATATATATATATATATATATATATATATATATATATATATATATATATATATATATATATATGTATATATATATATATATATATATATATATATATATATATATATATATATATATATATATATATATATATATATATATATATATATATATATATATATATATATATATATATATATACATATATATAACATATATATATATGTAATGGGGGATTCCCGCCCCCCCCATTATTCATTAGGTAAGCGTGAGCACGAAACGGAAGGCAAACCAACACACAGCATTACACACACAGCCTCTCTCTCTCTCTCTCCCGGCAATCCCTCTCTCTCTCTCTCTCCAAGGAATCTCTCTCTCTCTCTCTACCTCCTTCTTTCCATTCTAACAGGTAATGAAAATGAGAGAGTCGCATCATAACATTAACATTTATTAACAATGAAATAAATAATTAATCAATCAAGTATCGAGTCTTACAGACTAACTCAAAAAACCCCGAATAGTACAATGTCTGATAGTAATCATTAGTCACCAAAAAGTCCACACCCATCTGGGAACTCCTTGTCCCTCCATTCCAGAATCTTCTGTTTCAAAGATACAGAACACATCCCGGTAAGTACACACACAAGATTAACAATCAATGACTAAATATTGGATATTATCATAAAAATGTCAAACAGACAACAAGCCAGTCTTCGGCTAAAGTAATTGGACACTCACCCAAGCAACTGGAATATCTCACTCACTATTCCAAAAAACACTTAGGCACCACCATCGTGGCTCTGCCTTCCTCCCACGAATCTTTGTGCAAGTCTCCCCATAGACCTGGGTATGAAAACTATTAAAGGGAAGAGGCACACACACATACGAACACACAGTTCGTTAGCGCCTTGCAACACTAGTTGCATCCAGTTTCACAAAGGCACTTTGAGAAGAGTTCATAAACTCAGTACATTGACTTGTCGAACTATGCACTTTTATCTCACGCCATCCCCAGAAACTCATTCATCAGCTACTCTCAGGTCGTTACCTCTGCACTGTTCTCCACATTCCATAGGTCACAGAGAACACATGAACAATATATTATTAATCAAAAACCCTAGGCGTCACAGTGCTCGGCCACCCCATGCTAGCTCCCGCCTAGCAAAATTTCTTACATAATACAAAATACACTGGCCGGCTCAAAATAAAATATAAGTAAAACTGCACGTCTCTGGCATTATAAAATAGTCTTATCACGCTTTATCTCCCAATAACACTAGAATTTTTCTCTAATTTTTCTCTCATTTTTTCTGCATTTCTTGAATAACCCTCTTTGCTTGTCTGCAAGTAGCTGCTCCTGTAGCAGACTGTAGCAGCTGTAGGAAGACAGAATGCCTCCCTCATTGTAGAAGACTTCTCACGGCTTCTGCAGATCCCCAAAAGACACGCTGTAGAATTCTCGCGATCACCACGTGGAAACGACAGCAACACTCTCTGCACACAGCTGGTGGACGTCTTGCTGGAGTCGGGAAATGACTTTTTTTGGTGTGTGTTAGTATGTCAGTCAAGTCACTGGTCAATCTAAGAAAATTAACCCAGACATACTACTTCTATCAAACAATGATCTCAAAAAGTCAGAAATACTAACTGAACGTCTCCCAATTAACTTCTTTTAATATGACTACTAAATGATAAGTCATTATCACAACTCTCAAAGGAAAAAAACATCAAGTTCTCCAACTCAATTCTCCAAACTCACACATCAGCACACACACAACTCAGAAATCACGGCAACTCCACGGAATTCTGTACTCACATTTCAAACTCGAATGTTCTCAATAAGAAAAACAAAAAAAAAATTGTAATGAGCCCAAGGAAAAAAAAGAATCACGTAACACACCCAGACCCAAAAATGTTCTCTCAAGCTCTGATATCGTGAACACCCATTCAAAATCGTAAAAATCTCCAACTTTAACAGCAAAAACCCCTTTACTGATCAATAATTAATCACAATGAGACTTAATGTCAAACAGCTACCCCCAACAAATTACATCTCCCAGTAAAAAAAGAAATGCTACTTAAGCTCAATCCCCCAATTAAATCTCTCGTAGGAAAAGGAAGAAAAATAATAAAAAGATAATCACAAGTAGGTTTCCCCAATCACAAAATACATAATGCATGTGTAGTATGCATAACACCCCCGCTTTTTCCCAAGAAATGCTCCATGTAACGTTATGGAATTTGCCAGAAAGCAAACTCTTACCCATGTGCTTTCGTGAAATGCTATTGTCAACATTTCCAGATATTGCGAAAATTTTGATCTATCACCATCAGAGGAAAAGTCAGCACACGGCTCATCACATCGCTTGTCAGCAGAAAAATCGCTGCAGACGCATGCTCTAACAGCAGCATAAAAATTGTCCAGTAAGAAACACAAGTTTGGAAACTCATGATTCTCAAAAAAACGTCTAACAGACACATTTCACAGAATTAACTCCAGGATATGACTAATGTGTTCAAAAATTTGTCTCAAAGACTTATTCTCTCAACATGACTTTGCCCCAAATTATATGCCTCCAAGAATAACACACTTGTGAACATAAAAAATGCACACACCTCCATAGGACTCATAATGCAGTAATGACACTCCTCTCCAAATAGCCACGAAACCAAAGAGAAAGGACCACAGAAATCTCCTCTTGTCTCGAAAAGACAAACTCCCATAACCACAAAAAAAAAGGGTCACCCGCCAAAGATTAATTACAACTCCACATATTTCACCATATTAATAATAA
>NC_087219.1:64983115-64985615 GCF_015104395.2 Macrobrachium nipponense
TTTTCCATCTGTCCATCCGCCTGTGGTGTTTGCGTATGGTAACACTGCGTCCCGGGCTTTAGATAGTTACATTCAGCTTACATTCAACAATAATAACAATATCCTATTTCGAATATTAACGGTGTAATTCGCATACAGTAAATTGTTAAAACACTTTTCAGTTGCAAATGTACATCCAGATATCCTTTTATTTACCTAAAACTTACACATAGCGTAACTGTTTAAAGCCCGGGACGCAGTGTTACCATACAAAAACACCACAGGCGGATGGACAGATGGAAAAAAAAACAGAGTATAGTGTGAAGACCACGATCACAGGTCATTATGAACGTTTGCTAAATCCTAGCACATTTCCAATTGTATCAAGGCAACGTAATACGAAAAGTAAGTTCATCAGACGTTATAGTTATTTCTATATTAAACTTACTCCACACGTATTTTTGCATAAGATGGATACCACATTTATTGGGATAAGAGAAAACGAAAGGTGCTTTCTCAGAAGGAATTTCACGCACAGTCAACGCCAAGAATTATGCTTAAATACTTTAATTTGCATGTAATGTGCAAATATACTCCAGCTATTTGTTCAAGAATTATTATAGGCAGAATCACACTAAATCTATAGCCGTTATGCCAATTTATTAAGTATATGTCTAACGCTTTCTCCCTATCATTAAAATGTTACATTCGAGTAGCAAAACCCGAAGCCGGTGCCATCTATTGGACCTTAAGAGAAACATATATAACTAACCGGCTTCTTAGGATATGTTTCTCTTTTTTGCCGTCAGTTATTTCTTCCTTAATTTTTTGTGCCTATTGACAGAATTTACCTGATTCTCGTTTAACAGCTGAAGTTTCAAGACTGTAAACCATTCGATCTATTGGAATTTTTATCTGTTCCTATTATTCCAGGTACATTAAACAATGTTCTGACTTACTCGCCTTGCATCATATTTTAAAACATATATGATTAATACTTATTGTGCAATATAGCTTATAGCTTAAAAGTAAATAAAAAAAAGAAGGATTAGCAAATAAGTAGCAAGTTTCAGTATTAGTTAAATATGGGTAATGAAAAATATTAAAGTAAAAACATGATCAAAATTTTATTGTTTGACGATTCTTTAATCATTTCTTGGTATGAAATATTCTGAGACGTTACTTATATATATATAGTCCGTCCTGTTTACTATTTTTATTTGAGAACTTTTCTGTCATAATAATTATGTCACCGCGATCCAACGTAGATTCACAAAAGAGTGATAAAATAATGAAAAAAATATATATACACATATATAGTAACATCTTTTTAATGATTCTTATTTTCCGTTGCTAGATGTGAATTACTTATTTAAAGGATACCACATGGTTTATATTAAAAAGGTACCCTATGGTTTATATCAATATTTGGACAGGCAAAATCGCGCATAATATGCCTAAGACAATTCTGCGACATTGGACATGAGTGTTAGAGAGTTAAGCTAATAAACAGACTTCGCGAATGATATCTAACGTAAAGATTCAATTAAAGACAAGTCGCTGATAATTATTTACGGAATGTCAGTACTGAATATTGCGTTGTAAACACAAATCACTGAAAAGTTGAAAATTTCAGAAGAAGAACAAAATTTTCACAAAAGGCATTCATGAAATATGCAAAATCTTCCTTATTGCTGCCATATGAAAGTTGCTTTCTTCTAGTTCTTTCTCTGTTCTTACGAAGGCAGACCAAAAAGATTACCCAATGCCTTTGGCTAGTGTAGTGCTAAAGGTCAGCGGATGAGAGAAAAAATGGATTATAGAACAGAACAGTAACTATATTCCCAGAATTAAATAGTGAAAGTCTCTTATTTTTAGCCGGAAGTAAGCTGACAAAAGTTACCAGTGACGGGAAAATTAAGGAGATAAGTTGTGACAATTTCCCTTCATTTTAAGATTTATGATATCCCGTAAAATACTGGAATATATATAATAGTCATTGCCACGTCATATGTGACCTTAATTATAAAGTTTCGTCTTGTTTTTTTGCTCTTTACAAATGTTTATCACGCGCAGCATAAGTTTTAAATTAAGGACATATTTGCAAACTACCTTATTTTTTTTTAAATGTCAAGTTACAGCCTGGTGCAATTACTACTGCTATTATTACTACTCTAAATGTTACCAATGTTGTTGTTAATCCTGTCAACTTTATCCCTTCTCTTTCGATTTAAAAGAGTACATTAATGGCTTAGTATCACTTTCTTATATTGCATCGGAAAAGACACAAGGTCTCCAGGTAGTAATAAAAAGAAGAAGAAGAGTGGCGCAGGAAAGAAATACTACCTGAAGTGAGAGAGCTTCTTGTATATTCCGGATGAAGATGAGGCTTAATGTTCCCCAAGGCCCTGAGGGCCTGGTGTCTTGTATAAAGAGCTTTATCCCTGGCTGATAACGTAAAGCTCACTTATCGTGCTCCATTAGACCCGTTGTGTTATGGAAGTAAGTGTTCAGCCTTTGT
>NC_087219.1:64990615-65035615 GCF_015104395.2 Macrobrachium nipponense
CATTCCTTTGTAACAGACGTAATAAACATTATATCTTGAATTTAAATGCATAATGTGAAAGCGCAAAAACTAGAGGTCATAGAGCAAAGCTGTTCAGAAATTTGAATCAACCACATCAAAATTAGTTAAAAAAGAAGAAGACAAAAAAACCTATTCACGCCCCTTGCCTCAGTCAGAAAAAAAAAACAAAAAAAAAAAAAAAAACAAAAAAAAAAAAAAAAAAAAAAAAAAAAAAAAAAAACTGAATTTACATGTAGTTTAATTAAAAGCAGATATGTGAAAGCAAAAACTCTCGAGGTGATAAAGCAAAACTGTGCAGAAATTTGAATTCACCACATCAAATACAGTAAAATATAAAACACCTATCACATCCTTGCCTCAGAGCAAAAAAAAAACAAAAAAAAAATGTAAACTAGTGTAACTGTTATTATTTTTTCTAATCTATAACAGTCTTCCCATTTTCAACTGGGTGGAATTTATAGTGTGGGGTTCCGGGTTGCATTCTGCCTCCTTAGGAGTCCATCAGTTTTCTTACTATGTGTAATGACTGGTAGCACACTCTTCTGGGTGAGTCCTGGAGCTATGTCGGCTTCTAGTTTTTGGAGGTTTCTTTTCAGTGATCTTGGGATCGTGTCTTATGTTCCTATGATTATGGGCACATTTTCCTTTGTCATATCCCATATCTTTCTTATTTCTATTTACAGGTCTTGATACTTATAATTTTTTTCTCTTTCTTTCTCATGTACTCTGGCGTCCTATGGTAGCGACATCAGTGAGTGACACTTTTTTCTTGATTTCGTTAATCAGCACCAAGTCTGGTCTATTGGTGTACTGGAATGGCTAATCTCAGGTCTAGGTCAAGCAGGGGTCATTGTATTATTCCATAAGCGAGGTCAATGTCAGGCCGGGGTCGTCTCTGGTATGCATCTGGTATCATTGCTGGTGTAACTGGATTATTGCGACGTTTTGTCCTTCTCGTAGGGCATCTTCTCGGCTGGTCAGCAGTAAAAGTAAAGAGATAGTATAGTAGTAGTAAGATTTAGCCTGTGTTATGCTAGCACAGTCTCTTGCTTTTCAGCAGCCCATAACTGTTAATTTAACAACTGTACCTGTGAACACAACCATTCGGCTCAATTTAACCTCTGGACTTGAAATGAAAAGGCATTAGTGGGAGAAAAAGTGTTATAGAAGTGAGTCCTAGTAAGTAGGATGACGTGAGAATGGAACGATGAAATTGAAAGTCAGAGGAATAGGATGTTAAAAAATGAAAATAAAGAATAGTACAGGGATCTTTGCTGCCTTCTATGGTCTGATAGTGAAGGTGACAGAAGGGAATAGCATGGGGGCAGGAGATAGAAATGAGGTGAGTGATGATGATGAGTAGTGAAGGATGAGATGTTTGCTTATACTGTTGATGGCTGTACGCCATCAAGGACTAGCTAATATAGTAGTCCTTACGTGAGATCATAAAAAGCGTGTTATGAATATGAAGGAAAGGTGATTAAGGGGAGGGTCACCCAAAAACACAAAAATGTTAATTAAAAAATAAGTATTTTACTTAGCAACCTAATATTAACAGGGCATAATTATATTATCATTACCATCTTTCTGTTAGCATAAGAACGCAATATGTATGTCCATGGTCCGTTGTCATAAACGCATTGCGGTCTTATTTTTTTATCCTAGACTCACCTGCTTTTGCATGTAAATACTCAAATGTCATTGAAACAACGTGTAGTTTAGTTTTTCCTAAATTCTCAAACAGATCAAGATATAGATAGATAAATAGATCGATAGCTGTGACGTCACGCCAATATCCCCCTTTTTTTCAATAAAATTCACTCTAGCGATATTAGTTATCATTCTATAAAAAAAAAATAACTACACAAAAAGGCACAACAAATATGCGTTAACGTGAGTAGTTTCAAGATGATCCAATAGTTATTACAATTTTAGCAAATATTTGAAACCGCAAAACATTTGTTTTGAGAAATCACGCTTCAAAGTTTTCAGTAATATGTTTGAACTCTTTAGTAGAACATACTATGATTATTGATTTATGATGGGTATAATTTTCACATACAACATTCCAAACACTTATATATCGATATTAGACTCAATTATTGTTTGTTTAATGTAATGTTTAATAGAAATTATCACTACTTACTTTTTACTTTGGCATCTTATTGAATGTTGATATCGTCAGAGTATGTTTCTCTCTCTCTCTCTCTCTCTTTCTCTCCCTCTCACTCTCTCTTTTACGCCTTTTTATCTGCCTTTTTAGCCTCACTGCTGTGGTGTCATGACAAAGTCAATTAATTGAAAATGGGTTTTGCTTTACCAGCAGGGGGAACCTTCCCTCTTCTCATTGACATTGCTTACCAAAGAATTGCCTCTGTTGGTGTTTGGTCATGGCACTTCTCGCAACCTTCACCGAGTGAAAGGGGTGCAGATGCCAGATATCACTAAATTTTAAGGCATAAACGAAACTAAAATACCGAGAGTACAGGCAGAAATGGACTGTACTTCGAAACGCATAAGGCTTATTCTCGTTCTCGGTCCTTTAAATGGGCTACACCCATTTCCCTTTAAAGCCACGGGTGTAACGGAAAAAGCAGCGGAATGTTTAAATGAACATTGCACTGTGTTTATGGATAAGTATAGAATATAAATCCATAAAAAACTCAGATCTGATGTTTTTGAAAAATAATGGCTTCCCAGATGGTGACCATGTCCTTAAGGCAATTCTGGCAGAGAACAATTCCGTTTACCTGGGTGGTAGGTAAAAACGGAGTAAAGCTGAAAGTGTTTCAGTGTTTCCAATTGTGTGCATCACCATTTTGGTGCTGGTTAAAAGGAACTTTCTGAAAATTCTGCCTGAGAGGAAGAGTTTCTGTTGGCTGAGCTACTACCTGTTCACAACACTTGCATGATCTGTTTTCTGAATCAGTCATTTGTCAGGTGCACAGATATCCAAGTCATAGTTGGCTGATGATGACAGCTAGTGTTCTGGAGGTATTTCTGAAAAGAGAGAGACTTTGTAGTTTAGTACTTTCTATATACCATTTGGCAGACCTTGATCCTTGCAGTAAAGTTCAACGGATTTCACTGTACACTTTATTCTGGCAGTACCTGAAAATATTACATTTTGTTTGATTGAGGAAGTGATTAATGCTTTTTGGAAGTTGATCAGCTTCCTCATTTCCTTGGATTCCTATATGGACACACTACTCGAGCACTCACACAGCTGAATCCCTGTGACCATCAATGTGAGATCCCGACTTTGCTCAAGACAGGCGTGACCAATCAGAAATGAGCTCTAGGACATGAGCCTATAAATACCGGCATGCATACACCATCCTTTCAGTTTCGATCTTGCAGCTGTGTCTAACCCATTGTCGCTTCATATGAATTTGAATTTTCGCTCATTAGTTGCCAAGTATTGGGAAAGCATTGAGAACGATGAGTCTTTGAAAGGCTTCATCGATGAACAGAGTTGTCTCCAGGCTTGTTCAAGAAACCGAATATTCCCATCGTTGATGAGAACATGTAATTCCCAACTCGTCTTCAAAAGTCCAACCAACCACTAGAGGATAATACATCCACAAGTTCTCTTTCCTATGAAGAAAACTCTTATCAAGAGAAGTCTGATGAGGAACATACATCAATTGATACCTGTTCAAGCGATGTAACACTGAAATGATATGACATGCTCCTTCTCAGTTGGAAGATGCTTTCAAGAGAGGAGACACAGTTGAAAGCAAATGCCCAAACTATTCTCTTTAGCATCACTCATGGAACAGAAAATGCAAGTTTAGGCTGGAAAATATTGTGAAGATCAAGGTAACTCCTCAACTTCCATCTCCCACAAAACCACAACCAATTCCAAAACCCAAAGAAGAAAATGGATTGACCAGGATTAAGTAGCAGAAAGAAGTCAAAGCAGCATTACAAGAGCCCGTGCCAGTACAAAGCTGAATAAATCTATGTCATCGTCGTCACCATCTCTTCACTTCTACTGCTGACCTGCCACGAAGATGATCTACAAGGAAGTCGAAACGTTGCGATAAGCCAGCTCCACCAGCAATGATAACAGCTGAATACCAGAGACAACCCAGGCCTGACACTGACCTCGCTTATGGAATAATACCAACACCGACGACGACACCTGCTTGACCTGGGTCTGAAATCCGCCATTCCAGTACACCAATATACCGATTATACAAGTATTAACAGCAAAATCGTACCCTAAGTAAGATATCACATTCAGCATTATTTAGATTTTTCCAATATGAATTTTGTCCAATTATTAAGATATATCTCTGAGCCAGAGAAGCGAGTAATAAGAAAAATAGAAAAGATAATATATAAGATTAATTCGCTGAATTCCGCCATTTTATTCAACAGAATTTGTTTAAAAGAGGGTCTTCTTCCAACGTATTATTATTATTATTATTATTATTATTATTATTATTATTATTATTATTATTATTATTATTATTATTATTATTATTATTATTATTATTAATTAAGGCACAGGTTTACAGATACTTATAGCAGGCAGGGCGTGTACATTCGGTGGGTAGGTTGTTATCTCGCCCAGAATTTCTCCCTACCATCATAGGAAGAAATACAAGAAACCAGCCGACTCCATATACCGTCACGAGACAGAGAGGAGGAGAGATTGAGAGAGAGAGAGGACAAAAAGAAAAAGAGAGAGATAGGAACAAGCAGAGATAGAAAGACGAGCAAATGACATGTTACCTGGATAGCTTATAGTAACTACCACCCAGGTGGCAGGAACCCCAACCAACACCCAACCGACGCCAACGACCCCGGAGGGACCTAAAAGATCTCAATGCCTCAGGGACAGATTTCGTCACCAGCCAACGACCAATTAAAATTCCTGCTTACCGACCTACCCACCGATTGTACACACCCTGCCTGTTATATTATTATTATTATTATTTTTGTTATTTATTTTTATTTTTTTGTCTATCACAGTCCTCCAATTCGACTGGGTGGTATTTATAGTGTGGGGTTCCGGGTTGCATCCTGCCTCCTTAGGAGTCAATCACTTTTTCTAATATGTGCGCCGCGTCTAGGATCGCACTCTTCTGCATGAGTCCTGGAGCTACTTCAGCCTCTAGGTTTTCTAGATTCCTTTTCAGGGATCTTGGGATCGCGCCGAGTGTTCCTATGATTATGGGTACAATTTCCAATGGCATATCCCATATCCTTCTTATTTCTATTTTCAGGTCTTGATACTTATCCATTTTTTCCCTCTCTTTCTCTTCAACTCTGATACTTTCTTCTTGGTTTTGTCAATCAACATCACGTCTGGTCTATTTGCACTTATCACCCTGTCTGTTCTGATACCGTAGTCCCAGAGGATCTTATTATTATCATTATTATTATTATTATTATTATTATTTTTTTTTTTTTTTTTTGCTCTATCACAGTCCTCCAATTCGACTGGGTAGTATTTATAGTGTGGGGTTCCGGGTTGCATCCTGCCTCCTTAGGAGTCCATCACTTTTCTTACTATGTGTGCCGTTTCTAGGATCACAACTCTTCTGCATGAGGCCCGGAGCTACTTCAGCCTCTAGTTTTTCTAGATTCCTTTTCAGGGTTCTTGGGATCGTGCCTAGTGCTCCTATGATTATGGGTACGATTTCCACTGGCATATCCCATATCCTTCTTATTTATATTTTCAGATCTTAATACTTATCCATTTTTTTCCTCTCTTTCTCTTCAACTCTGGTGTCCCATGGTACTGCGACATCAATGAGTGATACTTTCTTCTTGACTTTGTCAATCAACGTCACGTCTGGTCTGTTTGCACGTATCACTCTATCCGTCCTGATACCATAGTCCCAGAGGATCTTTGTTTGTGATCGTTTTTCTATCATTCCTCAGGTTGGTGCTCGTACCACTTATTACTGGCAAGGTAGCTGATGTTTTCTTGCACAGGCTCCAGTGGAGGGCTTTTGCCACTGAATCATGCCTCTTTTTGTACTGGTTCTGTGCAAGTGCCGGGCATTCGCTTGCTATGTGGTTTATGGTTTCATTTTTCGTATTGCACTTCCTACATATGGGAGAGATGTTATTTCCGTCTATCGTTCTTTGAACATATCTGGTTCTTAGGGCCAGATCTTGTGCCGCTGTTATCATTCCTTCAGTTTCCTTCTTTAGCTCTCCCCTCTGTAGCCATTGCCATGTGTCATCGCTGGCTAGTTCTTTAGTCTGTCTCATGTATTGTCCGTGCATTGGTTTGTTGTGCCAGTCCTCTGTTCTGTCTGTCATTCTCCTGTCTCTGCATATTTCTGGGTCTTCATCTACTTTTATTAGTCCTTCTTCCCATGCACTCTTTAGCCACTCGTCTTCACTGGTTTTCAGATATTGCCCCAGTGCTCTGTTCTCGATGTTGACGCAGTCCTCTATACTTAGTAGTCCTCTCCCTCCTTCCTTTCGTGTTATGTATAGTCTGTCCGTATTTGCTCTTGGGTGTAGTGCTTTGTGCATTGTCATATGTTTCCTGGTTTTCTGATCTATGCTGCGGAGTTCTGCCTTCGTCCATTCCACTTTCCTGCGCTGTATCTGATTACTGGCACTGCCCATATGTTTATGGCTTTTATCATATTTCCGGCGTTGAGTTTTGACTTGAGTATCGCCTTGAGTCTCTGCATATATTCTTTCCTGATCATGTCCTTCATCTCTTGATGTTTTATATCCCCTCCTTCCATTATTCCCAGGTATTTGTATCCTGTCTCATCTATGTGTTTGATGTTGCTCCCATCTGGTAGTTTTATCCCTTCAGTTCTCGTTACTTTGCCTTTTTGTATGTAGACTAAGGCGCATTTTTTTCTATTCCAAACTCCATCCTGATGTCCCCAGATACAATCCTTACATCTGGATTAGGGTATCTATTTCCTTGATTCTCTTACCATATAGCTTGATGTCGTCCATGAACATCAGATGGTTGATTCTGTTGCCTCTTTTCTTGAGTTGGTACCCGGCATCATCTTCTGTAGTACTTTTGTCATGGGAATCATGGCTACTACGAAGAGTAGTGGGGACAGTGAGTCACCCAGTTGCGCATTGTATTTTTGAGGAAGCTGATGGTGTTTTCCTCTGCACCATATATTTTTCAGGCATTCTATTAGCCATGTGTGTGGTATCATGTCGAAGGCTTTCTTATAGTCTATCCATGCCATGCTTAGGTTGGTTTTCCTTCTCCTACTGTTCTTCATTACCATTTTGTCTATGAGGAGCTGGTCTTTTGTGCCCCTACACTTCCTTCTGCAGCCTTTCTGTTGGTGGGGGATGGTGTTGTCTCCTCTAGGTAATTGTATAGCCTTTCACTGATGATACCTGTTAGTAACTTCCACATTATTGGTAGGCCGGTGATGGGCGGTAGTTACTGGCTATATTTCCCTTACTCTTGTCTTTTTGTACTAAGGATGTTCTTCCTGTGGTCATCCATTTGGGTGCATGGTGATTTGAGATACAATGTTGGAGTTGTTCTGCTATTCGTGGGTGTAGGGGCCTTGAAGTTTTTGAGCCAGTATCCATGGACTTCATCGGACCTGGGGCTTTCCAGTTTGGCATTTTCTTTAGTTGGTGTCTGACTGTGTCTGTCTTGATGTCTGTGAATCTTTGTTTTATTCTCCCTGTTTCTTCTTCCTTGACTTCCTGGAGCCATGTTGCATGTTTGTTGTGTGATACCGGATTACTCCATATGTTTTCCCAGAGTCTCTTACTTGGTTCGGCTTCAGGAATTTCTGGGTGGTTGTCTTCCCCTCTTAGTTGGCTGTATCTTTTCTGGTTGGTTCCGAGTAGTTTGTTCTGTTGGTATCCCTTATTCCTGTTCATGTACCGTTGGATCTTATGTGCTTTGGCCTTAAGCCTCTGTTTTGCATCTTCTATTGTGTTGTTTAGTCCCCTTTCTTGTACTTTGTATTTCTCGTTGAGTTCCTCTCTTGTTTTCTTGCTTCTTAGCCTTTTTTCTGCCATCTCTTTCAGTTTACTCAAGTCAGATCTCATCACCATGATTTGCTTTTCCAGGCGTCTTTTCCAAGGAGGTTGCTGTTTTGGTTTCTGTTGGGTTGGTTGGTTATTATTATTATTATTATGATAAAAGAAATCCTTTACGTAAAAAGAGGTGATTTATTATAGCAATGGTAGTTCAATTACTTTCCTTTAGAGGATATATTATTATTATTATTTTTTTTTTTTTTTGCTCTCCTCCAATTCGACTGGGTGGTATTTATAGTGTGGGGTTCCGGGTTTGCATCCTACCTCCTTAGGAGTCCATCACTTTCTTTCTATGTACGCCGTTTCTAGGATCACACTCTTCTGCATGAGTCCTGGAGCTACTTCAGAGTCTAGTTTTTCTAGATTCCTTTTCAGGGATCGTGGGATTGTGCCTAGTGCTCCTGTGATAATGGGTACGATTTCCACTGGCATATCCCATATCCTTCTTATTTCTATTTTCAGATCTTGATACTTATCCATTTTTTCTCTCTCTTTCTCCTCAACTCTGGTGTCCCATGGTATTGCGACATCAATGAGTGATACTTTCTTCTTGATTTTGTCAATCAGCGTCACACCTGGTCTATTTGCACGTATCACCCTATCTGTTCTGATACCATAGTCCCAGAGGATCTTTGCCTGATCGTTTCTATCACTCTTTCAGGTTGGTGTTCTTACCACCTTAGTTACTGCAAGGTAGCTGATGTTTCTTGCACAGGCTCCAGTGGAGGGCTTTTGCCACTGAGTCATGCCTCTTTTTGTACTGGTTCTGTGCAAGTGCCGGACATTCGCTTGCTATGTGGTTTATGGTTTCATTTTTCGTATTGCACTTCCTACATATGGGAGAGATGTTATTTCCGTCTATCGTTCTTTGAACATATCTGGTTCTTAGGGCCTGATCTTGTGCCGCTGTTATCATTCCTTCAGTTTCCTTCTTTATATCTCCCCTCTGTAGCCATTGCCATGTGTCATCGCTGGGCTAGTTCTTTAGTCTGTCTCGTGTATTCTCTGTGCATTGGTTTGTTGTGCCAGTTCCTCTGTTCTGTTTGTCAATCTCCAGTCTCTGTATATTTCTGGGTCTTCGTCTATTTTTATTAGTCCTTCTTCCCATGCACTCTTTAGCCACTCGTCCTCACTGGTTTTCAGATATTACCCCAGTGCTCTGTTCTCGATGTTGACGCAGTCCTCTATGCTTAGTAGTCCTCTCCCTCTTTCGTGTTATGTATAGTCTGTCCGTATTTGCTCTTGGGTGTAGTGCTTTGTGTATTGTCATATGTTTCCTGGTTTTCTGATCTATGCTGCGGAGTTCTGCCTTCGTCCATTCCACTATTCCTGCGCTGTATCTGATTACTGGCACTGCCCATGTGTTTTATGGCTTTTATCATATTTCCGGCGTTGAGTTTTGACTTGAGTATCACCTTGAGTCTCTGCATATATTCTTTCCTGACCATGTCCTTCATCTCTTGGTGTTTTATATCCCCTCCTTCCATTATTCCCAGGTATTTGTATCCTGTCTCATCTATGTGTTTGATGTTGCTCCCATCTGGTAGCTTTATCCTTTCAGTTCTCGTTACTTTTGGCCTTTTTGTATGTTGACTAAGGTGCATTTTTCTATTCCAAACTCCATCCTGATGTCCCCAGATACAATCCTTACAGTCTGGATTAGGTTATCTATTTCCTTGATGCTCTTATCATACAGCTTGATGTCGTCCATGAACATCAGATGGTTGATTCTGTTGCCTCTTTTCTTGAGTTGGTACCCGGCATCCATCTTCTGTAGTACTTTTGTCATGGGAATCATGGCTACTACGAAGAGTAGTGGGGACAGTGAGTCTCCCTGGAAGATTCCTCTCCTGATATTAACCTCTGCTAGTCTTATTCCAGAGCTTGTAAGTATCGTATTCAAGCTGCACATTGTATTTTTGAGGAAGCTGATGGTGTTTTCCTCTGCCCCATATATTTTCAGGCATTCTATTAGCCATGTGTGTGGTATCATGTCGAAGGCTTTCTTATAGTCTATCCATGCCATGCTAAGGTTGGTTTTTCCTTCTCCTACTGTTCTTCATTACCATTTTGTCTATCAGAAGCTGGTCTTTTGTGCCCGTACACTTCCTTCTGCAGCCTTTCTGTTGGTGGGGGATTGTGTTTGTCTCCTCTAGGCAGTTGTATAGCCTTTCACTGATGATACCTGTTAGTAACTTCCACATTATTGGTAGGCAGGTGATAGGCCTGTAGTTACTGGCTATATTTCCCTTACTCTTGTCTTTTTGTACTAATGAAATCTTTCCTGTGGTCATCCATCTGTGTGCTTGGGGATTTGAGATACAATGCCCGGAGTTGTTCTGTTATTCATGGGTGTAGGGCCTTGAAGTTTTTGAGCCAGTATCCATGGACTTCATCGGGACCTGGGGCTTTCTAGTTTGGCATTTTCTTTAGTTGGTGTCTGACTGTGTCTGTCGTGATCTCTGTGAATCCTTGTTTTATTCTCCCTGTTTCTTCTTCCTTGACTTCCTGGAGCCATGTTGCATGTTTGTTGTGTGATACCGGATTGCTCCATATGTTTTCCCAGAGTCTCTTACTTGGTTCGGCTTCAGGAATTTCTTGGTGGTTGTCTTCCCCTCTTAGTTGGCTGTATAGTCTTTTCTGGTTAGTTCCGAATAATTTGTTCTGTTGGTATCCCTTATTCCTGTTCATGTACCGTTGGATCTTATGTGCTTTGGCCTTAAGCCTCGGTTTATATCTTCTATTGTGTTGTTTAGTCCCCTCTCTTGTACTTTGTATTTCTCGTTGAGTTCCTCCCTTTTTTTCTTGCTTCTTAGCCTTTTTTTTTCTGCCATCTCTTTCAGATTACTCAAGTCAGATCTCATCACCTTGATTTGCTTTTCAAGGTGCCTTTTCCAAGGAGGTTGCTGTTTTGGTTTCTGTTGGGTTGGTTGTGCTGGTGGTGTTGGTGTTCGTATCCCCATCAGTTCTGCTACTAATCTTGCTCCTGCATATGTCAAGTTATTTGTTTCTGTGATACTGGTGATGTGTATTATGCCCATTATTTCATTGACCTCACTTGCTTTCTCCCTTAATTTCTTGCCGTTGTATGCTTTCATGGAGGGGATCTTTGTTCTCTCTGTATCTGGTTCCATCCATTTCCGTCCTCTCTGTTACTTCGTCGGTGTTTCTTCGTGTGTCGTTGTTTGATACCTCATCATCCCTGTCGTCTTCTGTGGTATCGTCTCTCAGTTCGTCTTCGTGTAATTCGGTGTCGTGTGACATTTCCCTTTCCAGTTCTTCTCTTTCTGTTGGGGAGGGCCAGTTTTTTTTCTTTATGTTTCTTACTTGGTCTGCCAGCCTCTGTTCTGTTTGGAGGGTGACTTATTATTATTATTATTATTATTATTATTATTATTATTATTATTATTATTATTATTATTATTATTATTATTATTATTATTATTATTATTATTATTGTTCCCGAAGAAGGTAAATTAGTTATTGATTGATAAATGAACAAATAGATATAAAGAGAAAGCAATAACAAAGGCAAAGATATTTTGGGATATTTTAAACAAATCAACTTAAGCTCCCTGATACTCAGTGCGTAGATTTTTCTTTGCTGGGAATGATAAAATACAACTAGAAAGATAACCTCAGAAAATGCAAAATTATATATTTAGTCTATATGTTGACTCTAGACAATAGACAATTAGTTGTAAAATGACACATAACCATTAATTTGATTTTCACATATTTGCTTGAAGATGAATTCAGTGTTCCTAATATGTGGCAATAATAATCAGATATGAATAGCTACTGAATTTTTCTGCCATAATAAAAACAAAGCAAGGTTCATCCATTATAAGAGGCTAGGATATGTGTATTCTATATGCTTTGGAATAAGAAAAAAAAATACATTTACTGTAGAGCAGAAAGTCATAATTATCCTCAAGGAAGCAGACAAACAAGCTAGTAGTGAGGAGGAGAATGCCTCTGATTGGAGAAAGATTGGGTCATTCCAGAGGTCCTTACCAAGCATTTTGTTTATCCCCTTCAAAATCGTGTACTTAATAAAAGTGGTATTTCGGCAAGGGTTCACGGTTGATGCCGACTTAATATGAATCAGGCTACTAGAAATATGAAATAATATAGCATAATTAAAAACTAGACATCTCCAATTATCGATGACCATTAGCAAACTTCACCATTAGAGATAATTATCCAGGTTTCATTGTAAAAATTCATTCACCTCTCCAAGAGTCGAGTATTTTAGGTAAGTGGCCTGGTTAAACTGCCCAGAAATAATAACTGCTGAAAAACAGTAGCATTTTCATCTTAATTAATTGTGCTAAACGGGCAAATATTTTAGCTATCAGTATAAAGCCAAGATGAAATGCCGAGGCAAAATCGTTGTCTTTCTATTGAAACGAAGATAATCAACTATCACCGAAGCATTGATAACTTTAAATTTACATTATCAATAACAAATTAATATAATTATATCAAGTTGTATTGCGAGTGTTTTAAAGGTGAATTATGTCTAAAATGTGTGTTATGCATATATAAAATTTAAGTCTGCAATATACTAAGGCTAAGCAGAAGGGAAAGAATTAATAACTCGCATGTTCAATCTTAAGATGAAAGATTTAATAACTCTAGATAACTATAAATAATTAATATAAAGTTTTATTTTTTGTTTTAAAAGGATGTCAGATAAATTATGTCCTGTAGATATATATTATAACATAACTATTTAAAATGAAGCGTTCAAAGTAGCTTTACATGGTAATTTGCTTGTAATCGAAAAATGTGGGAACTAAGACAGAATGATTCAGTTCTTTATTTGTTTTTATTATGTGATAGTCATTATACTGGTGCTATGGTAAGAATCACTTCTATGATTACGACAATTATCAGTGTCGGTTTCCCTTAATTACAAAATCTATGCAAACTTACATAAATGTCATGTACAAAACTTCGTAAAAATGATAAGCGTAAATAGTTCAATAACATCCATACAACGGTACACACATAAGTCACCTTTTCGCGAGATCATTGGAAAGAAAAATGGACGTTGTTCTAACAGAGGGAACTCTGACAAGCCTCTCTTACTCTCATTGAAGTTCAATCCATTTTGGGTTCCTAATTGAGGTTCTGCCACTGCGCCAACTGAATGTCAATTTCGTTGAAGTGCCCTTCCATTTTTGCGCTTGTTGGTAAGACAAATATGGTGGAAGCCCTTCAAACTCCGCTTTGCAGTTAAAGGGCACAAAGGTAGAAGTTACAGAATTAGGATTCTAGGTTTTATCCTCATAGTACTCTCTCTCTCTCTCTCTCTCTCTATCAAAAGTTCACCAATCGTTACCTGATATGCATTCTTTAAAACTACATTATTCCATTAATTTGGTTCAATAAACTCCAATTCAAATTCAATTATTTTTTTTTTAAATGAATGATGTTTATGATATTATGAAAAGACTGTCAATAGTTATATAGCTCCCAGCAGTTCAAAACAAAGACAGGATTTAAACAGCATAGTCTTTTTGTAGTTTACCCACTAAATCATTTTAATGGCAATACTTAATAACAACTGGAGCCACGAAGGAAACATTTGTCCAAGATGAGTGATAGGTTCACGATTGCCTGTATATATATATATATATATATATATATATATATATATATATATATATATATATATATATATATATATATATATATATATATATATATATATATATATAGTGCTTAGTATCTTTTTGTCAATTATAATGGCCCCCAAGAGTAAGGTTCATTCTTCTGATGGATGTGTTTTGAAAATATTGAATGCCCTAAAGATGGAAGTGAAATTCGACTTAGTGAGGTGTTCACAAAAGCGATAAACTGCCACCAGCATCGGTCATTCGCTTAGACTTAGTTGGTCATCCTTCAGTACCAAATCAAAAAAAATAAGGAACATATCCTTGAACATGTGAAAGTAGCTGCATCATATTCCAGCGAGCCTTATGGTGAGTTAAAAAAAAAAGGCCAAAATTGTTATATGAGTCATTGAGAAGTGATAAGGGGAATGGAGTGAAGTGAACAGTTCATAGGGAGTAAAGGTTAGTTTAGTTGTTTTAAGAGGTTCACGCTGATTTGTATAAACTTAAAGTGCAAGGTGGAACTGCTAGTGCTGATAAGAAATCATAAAAAAAAAATTCCTATTGGGTTGTCTGAAATATTTAGGGAGGTAGATTACATACTTTGGTAATTCTAGGCAATAACTCACATTGACGGCAAGTAACGTTCCCGCGAATACGACAGCCACTAGGGATTTGGGCGTTAAATGTATTTCGCCGTGTTTAGTACTAGCCCTTGAAGGTTAATTACAGTCGACCCCCAAAAATTATGGTAAATTCTTAATAGTCAATCCAAATCCTATAGGAAAGTGTAATTTCCAAAGAGATACCCAACGCGGAGTTATTACCTAGATTTATCCATACTTTGTTAACTTTGGTTTTATGTACAGCCTTCCACAGGGATGATTCCATCTCTAGGCCCTTGTAAGTTTTGTAAATAAGTTGCTTCTCATATTTCATAATTGTTTTTTAGTGTTTTCTTATCAGTATCGTAGCTCCTGCTGATGCTTGGGACGAGGTTAAGCTGACCAATGCAAATGGGTCCTAGAAAAATCTGCGTCCGTAGCTTTGAGGACACTTGAAAATGTCATCAACAAAATTGTTGCAATAAGCAAGAAGCTAAACTTTGAGGTGTATGTTGATGATGTCAACGAGCTGCTGGAATCCCAAGGAGAGGAGTTATCTGGAGAGAACCCCATTCAGCTGGTAGAGCAGATGAGCAGATGATCAAGGAGGGGAAAGAATCACCATCCCCAGAGCTCAGGTTATT
Organism: Macrobrachium nipponense; assembly: GCF_015104395.2. Classification (NCBI taxonomy): domain Eukaryota; kingdom Metazoa; phylum Arthropoda; class Malacostraca; order Decapoda; family Palaemonidae; genus Macrobrachium; species Macrobrachium nipponense. The sequence continues at coordinate 65,005,526 of NC_087219.1, forward strand.
GAGAGTAAAAGGCTTTTGAAGAAGCAATTTCCAGCACCATCTACCACTTCAGACATGATGACCCCAGTACTTTCTCTTATACACCTGCAACTCCAGCACCTTATGCAGGTTCTCCATCTCTATAAGCCTGTCTCTGCATCCTTCAAAATACCCCTTCTAGTGCACAAACCAACCACAGGATTAAAAGTAAAGAATTCTTCACTTTTTTTTAATATTTACAAATTGTTTAATGTTAAGAACCGATTTGTAATGAAATGTAAATTACACCAAGCTAAGCAGTAGGAACAGATCACCGTAGTAACACTGGGACTGCCCGATACACACACAGCGCGCGCACACACACACGCGCGCCCGCACACACACACACACACACACACACACACACACACACATATATATATATATATATATATATATATATATATATATATATATATATATATATATATATATATATATATATATATATATATATATATATATATATATATATATATATATATATATATATATATATATATATATATATTCACAAGGAAGCAACGGAGACATCATCTGGAAATTTAACAAAGCTTTATTGAGCGACGTTTCAGGGTCCAACCCCATCATCACGGCTGTAAAAAGGATTAATACACATAAAACTTAATTAAAAAAAACTTATCCTAATAACCAACATACATTTAAAATTCACAGAAAACCTACTACAATGCAAAGAAAATTACCATCTGAAGTGAAGGGAAGAATACGAGTGACTAGAAAAAGGAGGAAAGGTCCAATTAAATATGGTTATGCCAGGTAAAGAGGGGTAGCGGTGTTTTGGTTGTTTAATTTTGGAACTATTGTTTTTATGGAAAGCGCTTCCAAGACAGCAAGCTGTAGAGGAGAAGCCCGTGTAATGATTTTAAAGTGTTTTTATTCTATATTAAATTTGCATCTCTTTCAATGTTCTCAAATGCTCGAGAATTCTGGTGAAGACAACCGGACACCTGCTCTATAACTCACCCCCTGTGACAATCAATGCGGACTTTGAGAACATACTACGTTAGGCCCCGACATAATTTCCCAAACTACATTTGGGACACGAAAATGAATAGACCGCATTGGAACTCAAAATAGGGGTCAGTATTTCTTTATAGCTAAATAAAGACCCAGTAGTTTTGGACTTCTTACGATTAGTTGACCTTTTATGGCCGGACAATGTTCACGTATTAAACGTTTAACTTGGGCATTAAATGTTGTATCACTGATAAACGGGACACTAGCAAAATCTTGTTTAGGTATTCGAAGAAAACCTTGGCTGGCTAGCAGTTATCAATGAAGTATTATTGTAAAACAGTAATCTCACGAGGAAATCCAGACCAGCCAGAGGAGAGAGAATAGGCCCCTTTGGAAGAGGGTATATGAAGCGTTTAGCTTAAAGTTAGAACTACAAAAGCTGTAAAAATTTGTCCCTATCCCAGTAAAAGTCTTTTTCTAAAAATTGAGGTTAAAACCGTCTGTATCACGTGACACTTCTATATCTAAGAAAGAGAGCCTTTCATCTTTTTCACAATCAATTGTAAACTCGATGTTGGGTGAGCTGAGTTGGCAAATTATAAGAAGGAATCAAACCTTTCTCTGTCTCGAAAAAGAATAAACGTATCGTCAACATCACGGCAGTAAAAGAGAGGATGATTAGCTAGAGGGCAATTGTCCAGCAACCGCTCCTCCAGTTCACACATAAAGATATTCGCAAAGACTGGACCTAAAGGACTGCCCATAGCCATACCATCGCTTTGTACATAAGACTCCCATTAAAATGAAGGCGGTGTCCTGAACTGCCAAAGTAAAAAATTTCTTAAAATTTTCATAATTAAAACCATGGAACACAACATCATTGTTAGAACAAATCTTGTTTAAAATAACATTAATTGTTTCTTCTACAGGGATATTCGTGAGCAGAGACTCCGAATTTTGAGGCAATATTCTTTCTTTAAATTGTTCAGCATTTTTGATGGTATATTATGAGTGAATTCTGTTAATAACGGTACTAGGTATTTAGCCAACTTGTCATTGGGGTCGTCAAAAGATGTTAGAATCGGTCTTAAAGGAACACCCTCCTTGTGTACCTTTGGAAGGTTCATACATCACACCATAAGAACCCCTAGTGCTGCCTAAGTTTTGATTCGTATTATTCAAGATGCCGACACTGCAACTACCATATGCCAAAATTACCATATCGTCCAGAATATTAGCGCTGTAAATCCAAGCAAAGTATCTACTCCTATGTTTTTTAGGTCAAGGTATTCATTTAGCATGGTAATATTTGTCTGCATGTGACCTAATCTCAGATAATTGCAATCAGCCTATAAATGTCTGTGTAAATAAAAATTAAATAATCATTTTACATTTTGCTTTTTTGTAATCTACAGCATGTTTTTTACAATGTTTCTAGGTTGATAATGTTTGAATTTCATTCCATTTGTACAGGTGCATGTGCATGGAATAATTGCATGATTGTAGTGTGGGCTGATAAACTAAAACTGAACAGATATGGCATGTCATCTGTACAAAAGGGATTAATCTTGACAAGTCGAAAGGGTAAGTCAAGCTGACACAAAAGAGTGTGCTGATATTAACAGAGCAAACAAAGAGAGAAACTTAGATGTTGTAGATGTGGTCTTTAACAAAATTCATGATATCCTTGTGCACAAAGTCTGCAGGTGTATGTACACAAATCCAAAAACCATCAAGTTTGCCAAAAAGCATGATTCTTCTGAAGTGGGTAAAAAAACCTGAGATCAGAAGAGGAAAATGTCTTCGATTTCAAAACCCACTGCCTCCTCTGTGGAGTGATTGTTGAAATTTCTCTAGCAACGAAAAATCCCACCAAAGCAGGCTACAGATAATCATGTCATGACTTTAGGATTCCAAAAGAATGTCATTAGTTACTCTCATATCAGGGAAGATTGTTGAGCCTTAAAAGTCAAGTCTTATCTTTCTATGATAAATGATCTACAGCTGAGGAGGCTCAGTGCCATCACACGTGCAAGGATCTGTCCATGAAGGGAAAGGCTCCTCCAGGATTTGCATCTGACAAGTGCAAATCTTTCCGCAAGAGCAAAAAACTTGATCAACCTAGAAGCACATCCAAAGCTGATGCTGTTCAATATGCGATTGATTTTCTGGAAAACAATGACGACGAGACCATCACACTGCAAGACTTGCACCAAGTTATGATGAGAGAGTGGCATGACTAAAGAGGAAGTGTACACCGCCAAGCAACTGAAGCAAGAGCTGGAAGGTATCAATTACCGACATCAGACAAGGTCCTAATACCGTTACTATGAAGTCCAAGGTTAAAACTATTATCCAAGAAGCATATGACAGAGCAAGTGAATTGAAAGAAACCTGTTTCAAACGCAAGATGCTCCCAATGGATACTAGAATATCTCAAACTTACTGTGAAGCGTGTGATGTGAATATGGGAACCAGACTGGATTATATTATGCACTAGCTGGTTACACGCCCTACGGGCGGGTCCTAGCAATATATATATATATATATATATATATATATATATATATATATATATATATATATATATATATATATATATATATATATATATATAATCTCTTTCTTTATCTCTCTCTCTCTCTCTCTCTCTCTCTCTCCCTCTCTCGCTCCTTTCTCTTACTCTCTCTTTCTCTCTCCAACAATCCCTGTCTCTTACCCTCTTTTTTTCTCCGTAACACCCGGTCTACTCTCTACTTTAGGCTGCAATCAGATATGAAAGTTAATGACAGATCTAAAAATCTTGATCAAAGCTGTGAGAAGCTGACGAAAGAAATGAATGAATTGAATGAATTTATAAAGAATGCAAATAATGGTTAGACAGATATCTGTATTCAAATAACATAATGAAGGGGAATTTGCAGAGTAAGTCTTGTTCTCAGAATTTTAAATTTGGAGGTGGACCGGTTTTTCACAGTACAGAGAAATTTACTTTTCCTGTTTCATGGAAAGAAAAATATACTGAAGACGGTTTTGTGAAAATGTTGGTGGATGCATATGTGATTAACGCCAAGAATATACCTTTTTTGTTTGGGAAAAACACCCTAAAGGATTGGAACGTAGATATAATGCATAGTAATGTCATGGTCATTAATTTACACAAGTCAAGAAGATTTCAATTATGTGACACTGATGAAAGACATCAGGCTTTACAATTATATAAATGTGGCACTTGGATAACGGACGAAACAGTTTCCTTTATAAAAAAGGAAAAAGAAGTACAAAGTTATAGAAAAGTCAAGAAAATCCATGAGGTAACCAATCATAAAGGAGAGGAACAGTTAATTTGGGCTTATAAAAATGCTAATTTACTGGATGATGAAATCAGGAAAATGATGAAAAGAGTTGTAACGAACTGCAAAGTTTGTCAAAAATTTAAAAGATCTTTGGGAAGGCCGAAAGTAGCAATCCCAAAAGTAACTGATTTTAATCAGATTGTTACAATTGATTTAAAACAGAATGGAAGTAAATACATACTTTGGATAGTCTGCTCGTTCACAAGGTTTATTTCTGGTGTAGTAATTTCAAACAAGCTAATGGAAACTATAGTTGATGCTTTGAATAATGGCTGGAATTGGCGGTTAGGTTTTCCTTCAGTTGGTTTTTGGGCTGATAATGGAACCGAATTTCAGAATGAGAGGTTAAATGAATATGCAAGTAAGTTTGGCTTTACTGTGAAGTTTGGTATACCATGCTCTCCCTGGAGTAATGGATTAAACGAAAGAAACCATCAGGATGTTAGACGCAGACAAAAAGATAGATTGGAAAATGGCAGTAAATGTGGCAGCGTGGACGCACAGTACAAATGTAAATATTCTTGGATACGAACCTATGAGATCGGTGACAGGGAAATCAGTTATTTTTCCAGGAATTTCAATTGGAAATCTAGCCACAGAAAGTTTATTCGATAGTGAAGTAGTGTCAAAGATTATGGAAACGCACCATGAGATAACTCAAACAATTAGGGAAGAAGAATATGGAAGTATGTTGATTATGGCTTCCAAAGTGAGAAAAGTTAGTTTTAATGACATAAAATAGGATGAGGGGGATCTTGTATTTTATCAGGAGAGAAATAATAAAAGCTGGTCTGGTCCTGTAAAAGTATTTTGTCACAGGAATAGAGATGTTTTTATTTGGGCAAATGGTGATTTGAAAAAGGTTGCTGATTGTAAAGTACAGCCTTACAGAGTATATGCACGTGAAGACGACAATAACTAGGGACTGAATAACAAAGTCACTGACAGTAGTCAGGAGAAATATGATAAAGAATAAAATACCTTTTTTTGAAGGGAAAGATGAAGTAAAAGATGACTTAAGAAGTAACACGAGATCTCAGTATAGAAAGATTGAATTTCTAGAAAAGGCAGAAGATGAGGAAAAAAGTATAAGGAGATTAGTAACTATGAGGAAGAGAAGAAGAAATGTAATAACGGAACCATTGATTTTGTTGACAAGAAGGATGATGCTATTGGTGTATATTAGATGAAGTCAGAAAAGGCTGAATGTTTTAACTTTGATAATACGGTATATGAGGTGGAACTTCCAGTTAAGTATCATAAGTTGCATGAAGTGCTTATAGCTAAAGAAAATGAATATAAAGATCTCACAGAGTACAATACTTTTGAAGAAGTGAAGGATGATGGACAACAGAGAATCAGCAGTAGGTGAGTAATTACAAAGAAAGAAAAACACGATGGTCTGAAAAGTGATTATAAAGCCAGGCTGGTTGCCAGAGGCTTCCAGGAAGAATGTTAACCTCAATCTGATTCTCCCACAGCTATGAAAGAAAGTGTTAAGATATTTTTAGCTGTGGCAGCAAATGAAAAGTTTGATCTTCAGTCCATTGATATTAGAGCTGCCTTCTTACGATCAAGAGTCTTGAATCAAGACGTTTTTATTGAGCCTCCGAAAGACTTGAAGAAAGAAAGTGTACTTTGGAAATTGAAGAAGCCTTTGTACGGACTTGATTATTCCAGCGGGAAGTTTTGGCTTAAAATAAAGGATATTTTTAAGCACGAAGGATTGAAGAATATGAGTGGCGATGATGCATTTTACTATCGGTATAAGGAAAATATTTTTGTAGGAATAGCCATTACCCATGTTGATTATTTTAGCATCGCAGGGACAAAATGATTTGTTAATAATATAGAAAAGGTTAAGAGTGTTTTAACCTTGTCAAAGGTTGAGAAGAATGCATTTAGATTTACTGGTATAAATAAATATACACAAATCAGAAAAAGAAATTTTGATATTGATGGAGGATTATGCAAATAGTATTGAAGAGATATTGATGATCTGTTGACAAACGAGAAATGAAAGTCTATCGAAGGTATGCTGGTAAAATAGGCTGGCTGGCTGCGAATACTAGACCAGCTTTATCGATAACTGCTTTACTAATGTCAATGAAGAATAACGATGCGAAGATAAGAGATCTTAAGCGAGTAAAACATGTTGTTAGGAGAGTTCATAGTAAACCAAGTAAAGTCATGTTTTCAAGAGTTGGTAATAAAGACGATCTCGGTCATTTGGTCTGGGAGACGCTTCGTATCGGACTGATAACAAAAGCATTGGAGGAAATCTTGTTTTATTGGGATCAAAGGAAACGTACGATGCGGTACTTATCTTTTGGAAATCAAATTTAATACAAAAGGAGTGTCACTCTGCAAAGGCAGCTGAAACTAGGAATTTGTCTAAACTGGTTGATGATTCCGTATTCTTCGCTGAACAACTTGGGCAGTTACGCTTTGGAAAAACTATTAAGGGCCCAGTAACGCTTCCTGTCAGATTGTTTACTGATTCTAGGCCTTTGTTGGAATCGATAAGTAGTACAAAACAGGTGGAGGAACGTTTACTTCGAAATACCATTACAGATTTGAAGGAAAAGTTGGAAGATAATTCTGTGGACTCCTAAAGCTGGCTCGACACGAAAGATATGATAGCAGATATTTTGGCAAAGGAATGTAAAGATAACATAGAAGTTCATAATATTTTTCTCAGAAATAAATCTTGTCATGCTAAAAAATAAAAAAAATAAAATGTGTCTTGTGCTGATGGCGAAATTCGCATTAGAAATAAAGTCTAAATGAAATTATCTATTATTATTTTACTTATGTGATGTATGAATCCATTGATTAATAGTTTTGACAGTGTGTTATTTATATTAGTATTTTGGTCCTCAAGCTTATTTTTTTTTTTCAAAATTAAACAAACAGAGAAGGGCGGACACATTTTATATGTTTCCGGCAAAAAATGTTTTTTAAATGTAATTAGTGTTCAGACTTTAACAAGCTTATTATGTAGTTGAGCACTTACAATGTTTACATGAAGCTCACCTTTGTATATCTTTTGTGTATATACTTGGTCATAAACAAACCACTATATAGGAAACGTCTCTTACGAATCCTATCTAACAACAAATGGTTTTTCAGTTTAAGAATCTGCGAGAGGGTCTAAGCAATCCCAAGGTATAAGTTGCTTAGTTTTGCGTTTGTAGAGTAACAATATCTTTTATATGCGATTTCTCTTATGACGTTACATAAGGTGACTGACAGAAATACTGATATGCGAACAGTTCTTCAAAAGTCTAAAGATACAGGTTAATTATGAAAAAAAAGATTTTGTATCAATCAATAAAGACTGGCCAGAAAGAACAAATAATTGAAAAGCTGACAAAGCAAACGGAAGGTATGTATACTTGTCTCCCTTATTACAAAACTGCGTTACTTCACTCTTTCTGAATAATAATAATAATAATAATAATAATAATAATAATAATAATAATAATAATAATAATAATAATAATAATAATAATAATAATAATAATAATAATAATAATAATAATAATAATAATAATAATAATAATAATACAGGTTTTATTGAAAATAATGGCTATTTCAGCCGCGTTTATTTTTTATAGAAGTTCCTCTATTCTTCTTATTACTAACTTTTCTCCCCCTCTACTCAAGTTGGCTATCAAAACGTCAAATGGGGGATTCGTGTAAAAAAACGTGGTATTTGTCAAATTGAATATGTTATACAAAACGCAGTACAAATTGGATCTTAAGCCTAATAGACAAAAGATACTAAATGACTTATTCTGGATTCCTCTTGCTCAGGGGGGTCCCCTGCTCCTCCTCCTCTCCATCTCCTCTTCTCCCCATCTCCTCTCTCTCCCTTCTCTCTCTAGTCTCGTCTCTCTCTCTCTCTCTCTCTCTCTCTCTCTCTCTCTTTCTTGCAACGTCTCGTCCTTAAATCCAGAAGGAAATCGTCTGGCAGGTGTTGTGGGACTGAAGTTCTCTTTTTACTTTGACTTTTGACTTTTGGGGGATAGGATAGGATGGATTTAATTGGGGTGAGGGGTGAAGGACGGGGTGTGGAGATATGGGGACAGGTTAAGAGTAAAAGAAGAAATTGAAGTAGTGTTATTGATGAATAGAAGGGGGCAGACCCCTTTGCTTTGGTGTGGGTGAGTTTGATGTATGCATTTTTGGCAACATGGGAGGGTCTGGAGGTGATGAAGATATACATAAATATATATTATATATATATATATATATATATATGATATATATATATATATATATATATATATATAAATATATATATATATATATATATATACCTATATATATATATATATATATATATATATATATATATTTTTTTTTTTTTTTTTTTTTTTTTTGTTTTTTTTTTTTTTTTTTTTTTTGCCTTAGTGACGGGTGGTCTCGATGTTATGATGATTAGATTGCCTTTCTATTTTAGATGTGGATTTTTTCATATGGTATAAGGAACTAAATATTTATTATTGGATTAATGAGATTCAGCATATACAGTGTAAGTTAGTTGAGAATCTTCACTGTAATTATATGACTTTTTAAATATTAACCTCTGACGTATTATTATTATTATTAATATTAATATTATTTTTTTTTTTTTTTTTTTTGCTCTATCACAGTCCTCCAATTCGACTGGGTGGTATTTATAGTGTGGGGTTCCGGGTTGCATCCTGCCTCCTTAGGAGTTCATCACTTTTCTTACTATGTGCGCCGTTTCTAGGATCACACTCTTCTGTATGAGTCCTGGAGCTACTTCAGCCTCTAGTTTTTCTAGATTCCTTTTCAGGGATCTTGGGACCGTGCCTAGTGCTCCTATGATTATGGGTACGATTTCCACTGGCATATCCCATATCCTTCTTATTTGTATTTTAGATCTTGATAGTTTTTTTTTGTTTTCCATTTTTTCGATCTCTTTCTTTCTCTTCAACTCTGGTGTCCCATGGTACTGCGACATCAATGAGTGATACTTTCTTCTTGATTTTGTCAATCAACGTCACGTCTGGTCTATTTGCACGTATCACCCTATCCGTTCTGATACCATAGTCCCAGAGGATCTTTGCCTGATCGTTTTCTATCACTCCCTCAGGTTGGTGCTCGTACCACTTATTACTGCAAGGTAGCTGATTTTTCTTGCACAGGTTCCAGTGGAGGGCTGTTGCCACTGAATCATGCCTCTTTTTGTACTGGTTCTGTGCAAGTTTATTATTATTATTATTATTATTATTATTATTATTATTATTATTATTATTATTATTATTATTATTATTATTATTATTATTATTATTTGCTGGAAGAAGACCTTTATTAATACAGGTTCTTTTGAAAATAATGACTATTTCAGCTGCGTTTATTTTGTTTAGAAGTTTCTCTATTCTTTCTATTACTGACTTTTCTCCTGTAATCACGCTGGCAATTAAAATGCCAAATAGGGGATTCATTTCAAAAACGTGATATATGTGAAATTGAATATATTATACAAAATGCATCACAAATTGGATCTTACGCCTAATCGACAAAAGGACTCATTCTGAATTCCTCTTGTTCGGGGGCGTCTGATCCTCTCTCTCTCTCTCTCTCTGCATGTCTGTCTGTCTGTCTTTCTCTCTTTCTCTCTTTCCTTCTCCTCTCTCCTTCTTGCAAAGTTTCGTCCTTAAACCCAGAAGGACATCGTCTGGCAGGTCTTGTGGGACTGAAGTTTTTACGCGAGTCATACAGTGTATATAGTCTGCTGCATAGCATGGGATCCTTATCGGCGAATTCTGATTTGCTGCCTGGCTCAGCTGCTGCTCCCCTGTTGGCGGATGCCCGAGGATCAGAGGTGGGTCCTATGCGGACGCTGCAGTAGTCTCTCAGACCGCCGTAAGGGAAGGGAACCTCTCCTTGCAGGATTCTGGTTGGTTCGAGCAGGCTGTTGCATTACATCACTATTTGCCAAATTGTCATTGGCTTGTTACTTTTGTGTGACGTTATGTCTGGTGTGGTCTGGTGTTTCTTGATCTGGGGTGTCTTTTTTGGTGGTCGTATCTGGTGTGGTATTATTTAGTAATACCATGTCGTCTTAGTTTAGGCTTCTCTGTATGCTAGTAGGAAGTAGGATGACCTCTTGAGTGGTATTCAAAGAGGACTTCTTGTCTAGAATGAGGATGGCCTCCAGCAAGTGTAGTCTTCTTGGGTCTGGGGCATTGCCGATGATGCTGGTGTTGTTAATTATACTGTCACTGGAAGGAGCGTAATTGTGACAAGTGAGGGCATGGTTCCTGATACATGACATGAAATCCTCTTTGCGAGCCGCATAGTAGTCATGCCAATATATGTTCCTGGGCATCCACAGATAGGGCATTGATATTGGTATACTACATTGGAATGCTTCAGGGGGTCTCCTGTTAGGGGTGAATGGGTTGTTTCAAAATATCAAGTCACGAGTTCTTTTATTCTTATAATATAAAACAAGCTCTATGCTTTTTCTTTCCTCAGTGAGGGTGACATGTTTAATCACGATCTTCTTACTGGCATTCTCCTCCTCCTGGTACTTCGAGTGCATAAAGAATAAAGACCTTGTGGTATAAGGTGATAGCGTCTGTTTCTTCGTCAGGTGCATCCTCATTTTGATACCATTTCTCAAGAGCTTTCTTGATCTCATGGTTAACAAGCTTATTAGAGTACCCGTTGTTTACGAGTACTTGGGAAGCTCTGTCTAATTTTTGATGCGTATCCTGCCAGGTGGAGCAGTGGGACAGGGCCCATCATATGTAAGTCCAGACTGTGGTGCTCTTAATCTTGTAGGACCCGCCCGCTTTAGCCATTAAGGCACATTCCTAAATTAGTTTTCTTTGTGAAGACAGAAGTCCTTAGGTCATCTTCTGTCTTCAAGACAAGTACATCAAGAAAGGGGAGCCTGTTGTCAGTGCTGGATTCTATTGTATAATTCAGCACGCTGCACTGCTGGAATGTATGATGAAGGGCTTCAACCTCATCCTCGGTGTCTGCTTGAACGAAGATGTCGTCGATATAGCCAGCATAATTCTGGGGTGCTAGATCTAGGCGAAGACTCGTTCTCCGATGGTGCCCATGTAGAAACTGCCAAATAGGACTCCTAATGGGGATCACATTGCTACACCGTCTTTCTGCTAGTACATATGTCCTTGGTGGGTGGAGATGGGGGCCCCTATTTGTGTTTATGTCCAAAAGGGCTCGCAGTGATGACTCTGGGATGTTGAGGGGAGGGGTCGATTCATCCCTATAGACTTGGTCAAGGATAAGTACCAGGAGGAGTAGAATGTCATTAAGAAGATCGTGATGGAAAATGTCTCTCCCACCAAGGAAAGAAAAAGCATAGAGCATGTTGTATATTACAAGAATAAAAGAACTCGGGACTTGATAATGTGAGACAACCCCTTACCCCCGACAGGAGAACCCCTGGAGCATTCCAGTATAGTAAACCAATATCAGTGACCTATCCGTGGATGTCCCAGAATATATACATATTGTCATGACTCTATGTGGCTTGCAGAAAGGATTTCATGTCACGTGTAAGAGGGCACTATGAAGAAGCATGCTCTCACCTGTCACAATTATGCTCCACCCATGATGGCATTATTAACAACATCACCATCATCAGCAATGCCCAGACCCAAGAAGACTATGCTTGCTGAAAGCCATCATCATCCTAGACAAGAAGCCCTCTTTGAATACCACCCAAGAGGCCTTCCTATTCCTTACTAGCATAGGGAGAAGCATAAACCAAGACAACATGGTATTACTAAAATATACCACACCAGATGAGACCACCAAACAAGACACCCCATATCAAGAAGCACCAAACTACACCAGGCATATCGTCACGCAACAGCAACGAGGCAATGACAATTCGGCAAGTAGTGACCTAATGCAACCGCCTGTTCCAACCAACCAGAATCCTGCAAGGAGAGGCACCCTTCCCTTATGGCAGTCTGGGAGACTACTGCAGTGTCTGCATAGGACTTACATCTGATCTTGAGGCATCCGCCAACAGGAGATCAGCAGCTGAACCAGTTAGCCAATCAGAATTCACTGATAGGGACCCCATGCTGTGCAACAGACTATATGTACCATTGGACTCCCGTAAGAACTTCAGACAGGAAAGCTCCAATCATGATGGGGAACTTAACAGGATCAGAGTTTCCTCTCTCTAGTGGAGTACCAGAAGGTAGTGTGTTGGTATCCATCATATTCATTTTCTATACAAGTGATATCCCTGCCCTGTCACCTGGTTGGTATCAGATTATTTTCGCTGATGACCACACGCAAATAATTATGTATCCCAACAAAAGAAGTAAAAAATGCTAGCATTAAGAACAACCAGGGAAATACAGAAAATTAATGAAAAAGAGAAAAAAGAGGAAAATATCTATCTGCCAGGAGAAGTTCCAACTCATGTCTATTTTAAAGATAAATCAAGCAGAAGTAATTGTAAAGAGCAGAGTAATACCCTTCAGGAATAACATAAAAGTACTGGGAGTCACGTTTACTAGAATAGGCCTAAAGCAACACAAGATGAACTGTTTGAGGAAAGCTGAGGCCACTTCAAAAAGAATTAAAAGGTTTAAATCTGTCTCCAACAAAACTTACCTCATGCTGTATAAAGCCTTATTGAGGCCACAGCTTGCATACCCCACAGCAATTAAGTGAAGTGGTGGTTATGGTTAGGTGAATGAGGTGAAGTCGTTATAAGGTGGAGTGGTGAAAAAATAATTCTTTATTTTAGGATGATAAGTGAAGTAGTGGATATGATTGCCCATTATGTGGTCATACAATTATTGTTGTTATCTTAGTTGTCCTAACAATTTTTTCCTATGGTCTGGTTGGACTCCTATCTTGGAGGCCATTCTTGGCCAAGACCTCAGGTCTCTCAATCCTTCGTTGGTTAGTTCCCTGCTTCTGTCCAGATCGGCAGTACTGAAAATGCAAGCACTACAAAATAGAAATGCAGGAACTTCGAGAAAGGGCAAACACAGAAAGCATTAACTGTAGAATCCACAGATTGGCTAATAGAACGTGGGACAGGATATCAACAATGGATAACAATACAATGGACAGAAGCAGGGAACTAACCAACGAGGGATTGAGAGACATTAGGTCATGGCCAAGAATGACCCCCAAAATAGGAGTCCAACCTGACCCTATCTGTAGAATATAGAAATTGGAAAAAATTGTTAAGACAACTAAGATAGCAACAATAATTGTATGACCACATAATGGGCAATCATATCCACTACTTCACTGATCATCCTAAATTTAAAAAATTCCTTTTTTCACCACTCTATAACGACTTCACCTCACTCACCTAATCATAACCACCACTTCACTGATCATCCTCAAATAAAAAAAATGATTATCCCCACTCTACCTTATCATGGCTTCACCTCCTTAGCCTAATACTCTACTACCTTATCGTAACTGCACCTCCCTCGCCAGTCGTACCATTCATCCTCCTTATAAAAAGACGTAGCAAGAGGGTCTGTCCCTCTCTTTATTTCCTCCTATCTTCCTTCATTTTCTAAATGTTGCATCCTAACCTTTCTCAAATAATAATTCAAATTTCCTATCCTAAATAAGTGCAAGTTCGGAACTTCAGTCTCACAACACCTGCCAGACAATGTCCTTCTGGGTTTAAGGACGAAACGTTGCAAGAAGGAGAGAGAGAGAGAGAGAGAGAGAGAGAGAGAGAGAGAGAGAGAGAGAGAGAGAGAGAGAGAGAGAGAGAGGCAATAGGAATTCAGAATGAGTAATTTAGTATCTTTTGTCGATTAGGCTTCAGATCCAATTTGTACAGCATTTTGTATATATTCAATTTGAGAAATGCCATGTTTGTGACTTGCATCCCCCAATTGGCGTTTTAATAGACAACTTGAGTACACAAAAAAAGTCAGTAATAAGAAGAATAGAGAAACTTCTATACAAAATAAACTCGGCTGTATTAATGAAGGTCTTCTTCCAGCAAATAATAATAATAATAATAATAATGATAATAATAATAATAATAATAATAATAATAATAATAATAATAATAATAATAATAATAATAAAATTTAAAAAATCTTAGAATTACAATAAAGATTCTCCACCCCATTACAAAACTTGTCGATGGAACTCACTTTGAAAAGAGGCTAAAATAAAGGAGCAATAGACACTGTCAGAATTGGAAATGGAAATGGAATATAAATATTTGGGTAAAGATCAAGTGCTGGGTCTTATGAAATCATTCGGCTCTGAGAATAATTCTGAAACAGTTTGTTGGAGAGGGTAGAAAGTAAGATGGAAGAAGCAGAATACGAGCGGAGTTATTGTAAAAGGAAGACATCAGATAATTTCCACTACATGAAGAGTTTGAAACAAGACAGGACCGATGTCAGGAGTAAAGAAAGAGCACGTAATTGAAAACGATAAATTTATTATAGAGGATGAGTCTGTATCAATGATTCGAAGGGCCTAATTATAAAGTTAGAAGTTAATACAGCGAGACGAGAAGGCTTCCAACCGTTAAGTATATGATATAAGAAGACAGAGAACAAGAACAAAATTCTAGCTGGAAGTAGAACAAGAAATTTATGAATTATTAATGCAATTCTTTTACAGAACACATTACTTTCTCAAAGGATTTCGTACGAAAATCGACTTGCAATAAATAGTAGCTAAGAGAATATATGACGGGTGAAAATTTACCATGAACTTTGTTAATGAGCGAATGTTCTGGTAAGTGGAGCGTAGCTCTCACAACAATTCATGAATTTCGTTAACCATTTTTGTTTCCAAACAGCTCCATAATTACTCAGAGTTATAGGGAACACAAGGGTCATTCTATAACAAATGACTATCGTTAATAATTTCCGGGGAAGGGACAGAGGTGAGTAATGTCATGTTAATAAAACAGATACATCATGCTTCCTCATCCTCATACTTGAAATGTGTTGTTATGCAGGTCACATTTATGTATCTTTGTTCTTGCATCTTTTACAGATAGATATTGTTCAAATATTATGAAATGGTTTTCTTTGGTTTATGTTATAGATGTAACTAGTAATTTCATATACACTGGAATTTCTGTAGAACTCTGAAGCAGGAACTGCACTTTTGATCTTTAATTTCCACTATACTTTAATTTGACATCAAAATGTTTCGGACAGGTCATAATTGAACGTATGAGGGGGGAAAGTGGAATTATCGCGTAATTACTGATATTCTTCTTTAACAGTAATACACAATTTCAAACGCACACACACACACACACACACACACACTATATATATATATATATATATATATATATATATATATATATATATATATATATATATATATATATATATATTATGAACTCCATAATGAGCGGAGGTGATCAGGTTCTTTCGATCTGATATTGCAGATCAATACCCACTAAGGAAGAACTCCATTGGGTACAATCGTTGACAAACAACAGTTCAAGATAAAGATCTCTGGGAGGATACACGAAACACTAGACAAGAAATTTAACAATTTATTACAAAATACGTTATTCTTATAATTAGGAAAAGAAAAAAACAATGCATATGTTAAAAACAAAAGCCCATTCACAGCTACATTTTCCTACCTAACTATCACACCAAGGCAAAGAGAAATCAACAGTAAAAGGTAGAAAGCTATCTTTCTCAAACACACGATAGTAAGGCTGGCCACCCACGTCAGTTGGGATTTGTAATGCCCGACTGAAATGGGCTTTTAAGCAAGTTTGAATGTGAATAGTGTGTCAAGTCAGATCTGACCAAGCCCGGAAGTCAAGCCGGTTGAGGTTTGAATGAGCAACTCACGGTTCGATACGACAGTTAAATAAGGGTTTTTCAGATTAAGTCGTTCAGAACTGATAGTTTGCCTGTGAGTGGTGTCTTCGACAAGGCTTGATGAACTAGGAGGTTCATTTAACAAGAAACGGCGCATAAAAGGATATTGTTGAACATATCAAGACTTTCGATAGATACAGAGTTCTGGAGGTGGTTCTTCGAGATTTATAAGTCGTAGCAATGCCTGTGGAATATAAAAAGTAAAGAATATCCTGACAAACACAAAACAAATGCAACTTATCAGTCGGTATTTGAGAAACTAAAGAAAAAGTGTCCTGATGCAACGAAAGAAATGGTGAACAAGAAGATAAATAATAAATATAAGACCTTCACATTAGAAAGAATTAAGGAAAGGTGAGGCATCTAAAAATCAGGAAGAGGTGCATAAGAAGTTCCGTCCCTTAGACATGATATATAAACATATTTCTCTTTCTACTTTACGTACTGAATTTTGTAAAATTTTATGTAATTGCAATTTACCTTATGAGTGTAAACAAAATTACATTACATATAACTTTCATCCACCACAGTGGTGTTGGAGACTGAAGGACAGCGTTTCTAGATCCTGGAGTAACGACAAGGTTTCAAAGTACCAAATTACGTAATATATATATATATATATATATATATATATATATATATATATATATATATATATATATATATATATATATATATATATATATATATATATATATATATATATATTGTTTACTTGTATGGTGTTTTTACGTTGCACGGAACCAGTGGTTATTCAGCAACCCAACGGCTTTACGTGACTTCCGAACCACGTCGAGAGTGAACTTCTATCACCGGAACTACACATCTCTCACTCCTCAATGGAATGGCCGAGAATCGAACTCCCGACCACCGAGATGGGACGCCAACACCATACCAACCACGCCACTGAGGCGCCTGTCGCTAAGTAGCATAACGTGGCACTTGGCCTTTATAGGGAGTTGTGGATTTCGTCATGCATGTGTCATTTTGCACGACTATTATAATCTTCCTACAAAATGGAATGTTGCATCGTCCACCTTATGTTTATCATAGCAATCCCTAGGCGCTACTGTATTTTCCGTTAAAGCAATAAAATGGGAGTTTTTTTCCCTCTCAACAACCAATCACTGACCCTATATTCTTTTTCATGTTTTTTTTTCTTCATTGTTATACTGGCTGCAACGGCACAGTCTGAACATAAATGGTTTCAATTAGCTTATGATATTCCCTCCGCCACGTCCGAACGTGTGGCCGCCAACTTAAGACTGACTCTAGTTTGTTTAGATCGGGCAGTAACGTGAGTTTGCAGTCATTTTTTGGAGTCTCCTCCCACTCAGTTCTCATCGTACGACAGATCGACTGTGAGTGGCCCGCCTTAGATAAAAAAGGGGGGAAGCAAACCTTTACCTATTCGCAGTAACCTTGTACAAAACACATACTTTTGATTTACACCAAAAACAATTTATTAATAGTGTGAACACAGAGTCTGAACCATTATTTATATTTGTAACGGGGAACACTATGGCTTCCAAAGGTCGTCCCTGAAATAGCTGAACGCGGTCTTATCTCGACACAGTATGGCGTCTAAAAAGTCGTCCATGCAAAGAGTGGCCTAGCTTCAACACACTAACACAATTGATGCAGATAATAATAATATAAATGATAATGGCGATCTTACTTTTCTCCACCACTGAAGGGGCTCCTCGTGACCCCAAGGACGCAGTGCAAAATTAGGCAGAGGCAGTAGAAATAACGATCGTCTCTCATGACCACACCAGGGGATGCATACGAGAGAGCATATGCGAAGCTCTCCTCACACGAGAAAGATCACAGTTATGGAGAGAGAGGCTCCAAGTGAATGGCCTCCAAATCTCAGCCCCAAATTCCACGTTTCAGGATAAGTGAAAGGGCAAAAGGGTCATGCTCTGGCGACACAGCAAGTTGAAGGGCTTCACAATAAGGATAATTTTTGATACTGGTCAACTGCCAATGACTGCCGGGAACTAGCACACTGGTACTTCTCAAGTGGAGCCGAAGTACACAAAATCCCCTCTCCTCTTCTGCCGAAAGGCTCCCCCACTCGACAGATCCGAGGGGCAGATCAAGATAGAAGAAGTCACACGACAATCAGCTGAAAAACCATCATACTTGAAAACAAAAACAATCTTCGTGGGCGGAGTATCAATTATTATCATGACAACCCTTGAGGGGAGGCAAAAGACCCATATCCAGATTTCAAGGAGAACATAAAAAGAAACTGGACTAAACTTGAAAAAAACTTAATTTAACTAAGCAAAAACTTTTGACAACAACTTAAAAAATTATATATATATAAATATATATATTATATATATTATATATATAATATATATATTATATATATATATATATATTATATATATAAATAATTATATAATATATATATATATATATATATAAATATATATATATAATATTAAATATATTAATATATATATAATACATAATATAAATAGTATATAAAAATATAATATAATATATAATATATATATATATAATATATATTATATTAATAATATAGATATATTATATATTAATAGATCTATTATATTATAATATATATTATATATATATATACATATATTATTATATGATATATTATATATAATAATATATATATATATATATAAATATAATATTTTTATTATATATATATATATATATACAAATAAAAAAATTAAATATAATATATATTTATATATATAGATATATATATGCTACAGTAAGAACACGTACCTAGGAATTACGCGTAATCCCGGACTATTTTAGTGAATACGCGTAATCACCGTTTGCGCGCTCAACCGACCCTGACTTTGGGGATGGCGAGGCTTACCATGCACCAGTGTTAGTTTTTTTGGCCAAACTTCCTTCAGCTCTGTAATGACTTGTGAAGTGAACTCGGATCCGTTATCGCTCTGGAGAAATAACGGGGCCACCAAAGAGAAGAAAAATGTCCAGTAGATGAAAAGCGACCTCTGCAGCTTCTTTTAGACGTCAAGGCTCGAAGGATGCAAAACTTCGTTAGGTGATCCTGGTACACCATGATCCATTTCTTGTTGGATCCACTGGGCATGCTTTGCATGCCAATTAGATCCACCTGACCACTTGACGAGAATTCCTTGGTGAGACTACGCGTATTCACTGAAATATTCAGGGATTACGCGTAATCCCTAAGTACGTGTTCTTACTGTAACATATATTAAGTGTTTCGAGCGGTTGGACCTATCATGTACGCACAAACGGATGTACAGGTCCGCACACCCTAAGATCCCCCATGGCAACACTTCGAACAGCCATCAGCCCCACAATGCACACACTTCAATCTATTCCTTTAATATATATATATATATATATATATATATATATATATATATATATATATATATATATATATATATATATATATATATATATATAGCAAATACCACAGGAAAATGATAGGCAGATAACCAAGCGCTTTCGTCTTTATTAAGATATCTTCTAGGACCGAATGAAATACAATTGGAAAGAAAGTTACCCGGAAAACAAAAGGACCAAGGATACAGATGGTTAATTGTCAAAAGGGTAAAAATCAAAGATTATCGGATATCACACGGTCACAAACTTAAACATAGATTTAACCATATGAGAAACTTAAGCTTAGCCATATAAAATAAAAAAAAACATGCATAAAACTGAATATATTAATTATGTTGCATATATCTACCTACAACTTTTTTCATTATGAAGGCTTCGAGCTTAAATAAACCAAGAATTAGATTTAGAACACTTCCATTATTTGATTTGATGAAACAAGATTCAATAATATTCAAGAATCCTAACCCTAATTTCGTTGGTTACATTTGTTAAAGATTATATTGAGAAATGTTTATTTGTTTAATAATACACCAATAAAATGTACATTTAATGTTTTGAATTCGAAATGCTATCTACATTTTAGATATATCTAAAGGTCTCAAGGCGGTATGTTATAACAGGGGTGACCTCTACTTTGGGGTTATTTCTGACGTAGGCTGCAGATTTATTTTCTTGAGCTTTTGGATAAAGTATTCTATGTTTCTGAATTATTGTGATAAAAACAAGTTTATAACATTTGTTTATAATATTCTTGCCAATATTAAGGATAATGCTCTTGGACTACATATGTATTTAAGGTACCTTGTTGATGAGAGAGCTACTATTAAATGAACCCCAAAAAGATGACTATTTCTCAAAAAGAGGCACAAAGTGTGTCATGGATAGTTGAAACAAAATCGGATCCGCAGACTCTGTGAAACTATGAAAGTGATTCACTGTTACATCCGTTAATTTTTGAACGACACAAGAAATTTATGGCGGCAAACTGTGTTGGATAAAGGGACGAGTGGACGACCAAGAACAAACCAAGGAAAACATCGATCGTGTAAGACAAGCCTT
Source organism: Macrobrachium nipponense (assembly GCF_015104395.2). NCBI lineage: Eukaryota > Metazoa > Arthropoda > Malacostraca > Decapoda > Palaemonidae > Macrobrachium > Macrobrachium nipponense. The sequence goes on from NC_087219.1 coordinate 65,026,227, forward strand.
TGATCGTTCAATTACAAAGTCCATCTGTACTTCCGCGTGAGTTTATAGTTAACACGCTAGAACGAAATTTTGAGGAGGAAACGTTCCTCAGCTGAGTTTGTTTAAGAGATGAGGCAACCTTTCATGTTTCAATGAAACTGATCACACATAATGTGAGAATCTGGGAACTTTATTGAGATAGTCCAAAGGTGAATGAGTGGTGTGGGATTATGTGTAGAACATTTTCTACAACGAAACATGAATTACTGCAGATGTTTGCCTTGAGCCTTGACTAAATATGTGGCACCTTAACCAGATGACCGTCAACCAACCATATTTTCCAGCAACATGGCGCACCACCACACTGGGGACTGCATGTCCGTGGGTTCCGAAATCAAACATTTTTAGACCGGTGAAATGACAGGGATGGCCCAATTCCCTAGTCACCTCATTCACCAGATACCACTCCCCTCGATTTCTTTCTATAGAGTTATGTTCAAGATGCTATGTATCAAACAAAGATACGGACATCACTGATCTCAAGTAAAAGATCACTGATGCCATTGCCACCATTGATGAGGCAATACTACAGCGAACATAGCAAGCAATCGACCAACGTTTTGATGTGCTTCGTGTAACTAATGGCGGCCATATAGAGGTGTATTAAATGAGGCAAGAAGCTTCAATATCTACTCATCATTTTCTAATAATTTCCACATAGTTGTCTGTTCATATCCTTTCCTTATTATATTTTTTTAAATTATAAAGAGGCTTTATGGACACCCTTTATATATATATATATATATATATATATATATATATATATATATATATATATATATATATATATATATATATATATATATATTTATTTGTTTATTTATTTTTTATTTTTTTTTTTACCTCACAACAGCCAGACACATGAATCTTCATCACAGATAGAATACAACTGATTACTCTAAAGCCAGCAGTGATCACTTAAAAAACTTTTCAATCAGGCAAGAAATCTGACTAAGTTCCTCTAAATAAGTGTAAGGTGATGATATATGAGATTAAATTAATCAAAGGGCATCACCCCAACAACATCTTTAAAAGTCATAGTACTTCCCTGGTTCTAACTCACTTCAATAAGATTTATGGAAAACAGCAAAATTACCACTATATTTCTCACTAAATAAAATTAAATCACTGGTGATCAATAAATGAAACACTGGTATAAAAATCTTAAATTGGGAAGAAATTATACTCAAAAGTTATAGGGTAAATTCACAATCTCAGAGAAATTTACTCTTACTTGACAACAAAAAGTTTAATTAATTCTTCAATTAATCATTAAGCAAAATTAAATCATAATTAATTCATTTAGAAAATTAATTAATGAAGAAATTAAATTACTCAAGTGAAATTAAAACTCCAAAAAATATTTAATTAGGTGCAAATTAATTCGCAAATTAAATTAAATCACGTATGCAACAATAAATCATTTAGAAACAACTTAGTTAATGAAAAAAAATAGTGAATGCAAAAGTAATACAGAAAAATGTAGAAAAGTATACCAAAAATTGTAAAAACACCAAGAAAACATTACCCACACAGAAAGTGAAATAAATACTTCAAAAGAATTTAATAGAAATGAAATTATTTCACCTAACCAGAGTAAATATTTTTCAAGTGCACTTAAAACTTATAATAACACATTACCTGGTACAAGATTTCCCCTTTTTGTTGAAGCTTCCAAATTCACTAACTCTTTCACACGGACCTTTACAAAACACGTTTACACTGTCTGTTCAGATTCCACTAATAAACACTATACTTTTAAGAAATTAAATAAATCTAATAGTTACTAGTGACCTTTAAGTGCAAAATCTTTACATTAATGTAAAACAAAATTTCCCTCGTTTTGGAAGAGAGAGAGAGAGAGAGAGAGAGAGAGAGAGAGAGAGAGAGAGAGAGAGAGAGAGAGAGAGAGACTTGGCATCTCTTTAATGCAATGTTGTCTGTCTAAGAACGAATCTCTCATCTATGGGAACTAACTGCTCTGCAGTGTCTTGACCCAAACAAGACAAAATGACTTTAAAACATTTTGGGACCTATGGTGAATGGCTTTAAAACATTTGGGGACCTATGGTGGCTATTAATCTTAATTATTCTCTTTGAAAACAAGAAAGAGAAAGTGGGATTATAACTATAAATAATTTCTATTATTACATGAATTCAGAGCATAAAATTCTCTTAACATGAAAAATTGTGATTATTTAAACATGGTTGCAAGCATTGAGTGTAGTCACTTCCGTGACAATGATGTAATAGATGGTTTCCCAAATAAATGACTTACAAGACAATAGATTCTCTTTTGAAAAATTGAGAGATATGAGTTAATTTATCACTAATATTAAACAGTATCACAGTAAAAGAATCTATAATTACGAAAAATTAAATGAAAGAACATATACATAAGTCAAACATTTCAGAGAAAGATCTAGAACAGTCTTACGGAAGATGATGCAATCCTCAAGTGGGTTTCTCGACATGAATCAACACAATGTTTGGTCCAATATAGGACAGAATCAATAATAAAAAACTAAGACCATGTGGTTTCAAGTGATGAATGATACATCTGCTTTCGCAAATGAAGATCTTTTCACTCTTCATTCTCTCTTAACTTTCAATTATGCTTTTTCGAATTCTGACATACATTATTTAAATATATTAACTCTAAGCTAACTTTGATATGGAATCTGAACATATTACAGGTCCTTTACAACATTTCACACAATTACTGAGGGGGAGTTATGCATTGCGAAAGCAACAACATTAGATTCCTCCTCCCCAGAAGATTAGATATCACTGGTTTGAATCCAGTGATTCACAACGGGATAAATGATCTGAAACTATATTTTTCTTACTAGAAATGTGCTTCTCTCTTAAATTATACTGTTGCAAGCCCAAAGACTACTTTGTTAACCTTTAGTTATGATTTTTCATCCTCTGTATAAATGACAGGGGTTGTGATCAGACAAGACTAGGCCTGTTCACATACACTTCATACTTTATCAATGATGTGATTAAGGCTAGAGTTTCTCTCTGTATGGTTGAATACACTTTCTGATGTTTTTTTTCTTTTCAGTTTTGAAGACATGAAACAAACAAGATGTAAAATATTACTTTTATCTTCTTGAAGTAGAACAGCTCCAATTCCAGTCAGAGGCACCAAATTCTATCACAAATTTATTTTTGAAGTCTGGAGCTTGAGGTACTGGTCTTGAAGTTAGGACTTTTACCTTCTCAAAGGATTCTTGATATTCGGGAGTCCAAAGAAGCATAGTTTTGGGACTAGTTAAGTCTGTTAAGGGAGCTACTATGGCTGAGAAATTTGGACACAAAAGACGATAGAATTCCACCACACCCAAAAATCTCACTACTATTCCTAATAGTAGGTGAAGTATCCTTAGAGATACCTTCTAAATTAGCAAGTAAAAAGGCCTTTCCCAACTTCAAAGCCAAGGTACTCCACAGTCACCTTCCCAAACTCACTCTTCTCTAGGTTGACTGTTAGTCCTGCTTCTCGTAGTTTCCTGAAAACTTTCCTCAGAATCTTCAGATGTTCTTCCTATGTTGTAGTGTAAATTACTATGTCATCAGTGTATACACCTACTCATTCGGTAGATCCTATCTGTTGATCCATCAATTGCTGGAATGTTGCAGGTGCATTCATCAGACCAAACGGCAGAAAAGTATACTGATTCAATCCAAAAGTAATATTAAAAACTGACAGCAACTTAGCACTCTCATCTAAGGGAATTTGGTAATATTCTTTCAACAAGTCTGCAAGGGATAATTAGCAACCACACTGATGGACTTCAGTTTCCTTTAATCAGTACACATCCCAAATGAGCCATATGGTTTCTTCACTAACATACATGGAGGACCATAGTGACTGGAACTGGGTTCTGCTAATCCATTCTGCAACAAGCATTCAACTTCTTTCTTCAAAACATCTCGGTGATAAGGTGAATCTTGATCTTATGCCTGGTCAGATAAGTACATCTGCAAAAATTTCTGGGAAACTTTTAATCACTTCCCTTAATTCACCACCTTACTCAGCCCTCAGATGTTTCAGTTTATCCTCCAAATTTGCCAAAATTGAAGAATTATTCTTCTTTCTTTCAGCTCCCAATTCATAGCCATTGTCGTCTTCTGTTTCAATTTTAGTTCCAGCGGTATGATTTCAAGAAGTTCACATAAATCTTCCTTTGTAGTTTTCTTCTTTCTGGTGTTTCAGTCACATAAGTTCTATCACTTAACTTTTCCATAATCTTATAAGGACCTTGAAATTTGTTGGCAAGGGGATATATCTTGACTAGCAGAAACACTATCACCTGTTGACCAACACTAATAGTTCTAAGCTTAGTCTTCTCATCATATCTTCTTTTCAATTTCTTTTGACTTACTTTCAAATTTTCTAAAGGGAATCTTCTAATCTCTTTTAACTTTTTCATCAAGTTCTTCACATATTCTCATTGGATCTCCTCTTGCTTTTCTTCCCAATTTTCTGCAAGAATCTTCAGTGGTCCTCTCTCTTCTCTACAAAAATCATCTTATTAGGTATTCACCCCATGCTTTCTTGATAAGCATTCATAACTTCAAATTAACATTAAGGGTAAACCAAAAGCCAATTCTCTTCCTGAATCTGAGCAATACTTTGTCAGCATACTTCTCAATGTCTGATGGAACGTTTTCAAGACTCCTTAAGTCTCTGAATGATAAGCAGTTGATAACTTCTTTCACTCCTAACAAATTCATCACATCCTGGTATGACTTGGAAGTAAAGTTTCTCCCTCTATCACTTTGTACATTTTCTGGTATTCCAAACTTCGAGAAAAACTCCACTAGTTTCTCAGCAACTATCTTGGTAGATATGTTTTTAACAGGGATCCCCTCAGGATTTCTTGCAACAAGACACAGTAATGTCAACAGATACTCTTTGCCCATCTTCGTCTTCAGAAGAGGTCCAACCATATATAATCGCCTAGCTAAAGGGTTCTCCTCTAACTTCTAGTCTGTAGGTGGGCTTTCGGAATGGTTCCCTACTCTCCTTGGATTTGCTCTTGTTTTTCTTCCTAATTTTCTGCAAGAAGCTTCAGTGGTCCTCTCACTTCTCTACCAAAAATCATCTCATCAGGCGAACATCCCATGCTTTCTTGATAAGCATTCCTAACTTCAAATAACATTAAGGATAAACCAACATCCCAGTCTCTTACTGAATCAGATCAATACTTTGTCAGCATACTATTCAATGTCTGGTTGAACCTTTCCAAGGCTCCTTGAGTCTGTTGATGATAAGCAGATGATAACTATTGTTTCACTCCTAACAAATTCATCTCATCTTAGAATAACTTGGAAGTAAAGTTCATTCATCTATCACTTTGTACAATATCTTGGAAGATTTGTTTCTAACAAGGATCGCCTCACGATATCTTCTCACAGGACAAGTTATTGTCAACAGATATTCATATCCGTTTCTTGTCTTCGTCAGTGGTCCAACCATATCTATAATCACATTGCTAAAGGGTTCTCCTCTAACTTCTATAGTTTTTAGGTGGGTTTTCTGAATGGTTCAATTCGACTTTCCAGCTATCTGACAAGAATGACACTCTCAAAAGAACCTGTTAACCTCTTTGTGAAGAACAGACCAGAAAGAAAACACTTCATAATCTTCTCCACTGCCTTCCTGATTCCCATATGTCCAGACTCGTTAGCTACTGCTACCACTTGCTTCCACAATGGATATGAAATCAAGATTTTATGATATTCTCCCCATTCAGCATCTCCTGGTATATCTGCAGGTCTATGCTTCCTCATCAGCAAACCTTCCTTCAGATGATAACAGGTAGGAATTTGTTGCATCTCTTCTTGATCAACAACTCTGAAGAACACATCAGCTAATGATGCATCTTTCTTCTGCGCTTCCATTAGCTTCTCTCTTGTCACTTGACCAACTTCAAGGGTTGAACTTTCAATATCTGCTAACTAAGCTATGGCAGTTTCACTACCCCTTAAACGCTGACTGGACGTATTATACGTTGACTAAAATTGTCAGTCGGGTGCTTAATTGATATACGATACGTCGACTACAAAAAGTTTGTTTAAATATTCGTGGAAAAATAGTTATACGCCTAGTTTGCAAAAATGTTTAAATCATGCGCCTGGATGGATGCTGAGAGTTCATGGATCAAGCTGTTGCTTTGTTTACAAGCGTTACCAAGGTGCGCATGCACGAATTTCTTTCTTCTCGCACTAAAAAGCATCAGTGACACATCTCAGAAATTCGTTCGTCACTTTGTCGTTATTTTTGCACCATTTTAGATTAGTCGTTGCATAAAGTTTTATATATGAAAATGTGTGCAATGTCATGTAAAATGCAACAAAAAACAACCCAAGGTAGAAGCTTTTATCAGTTTTGAAATATTTTCATATAAATCACAATAAATACCAAGTTGACTCGACCGAAATGGTCGAAAAACGCAATTGTAAACTAAAACATTTACATTCTAGTAATATTGAATCATTTACCTTCATTTTGCAACCAATTGGAAGTCTCTAGCGCAATATTTCGATTTATGGGGAATTTAAAAAAAAAACTTTTCCTTACGTCCGCGCAGTAACTGCCGAAAATCTCAGAAATTCTTTTGTCAGTTTCTCGTAATGTTTCCACCATTTTAAATTAGCCGTTACATAAAGTTTTATATATGAAAATGTGCGGAATTTCATGTAGAATACAACAAAACCAACCCATGGTTGTAGCTTTGATCAGTTTTTAAATATTTTTTCATATAAATCACGATAAGTGCCAAAATTTCAACCTTTGGTCAACTTAGACAGAAATGGTCGAAAAACGGAATTGTAAGCTATATATCTTACATTTTAGTAATAGACAATCAATTACCTTCATTTTGAAGCACATTGGGAAACTCTAGCACAATATTTCGATTTATGGTGAATTTTTGGAAAAACATCTTTTCTTAACGTACGTGCGCGGTAACTGCCAAAATCTCAGAAATTCTTTCGTCAATTTTTCGTAATGTTTGCACCGCTTTATATTAGCCGTTACATAAAGTTTTATATATGTAAATGTGCGCAATTTCATGTAGAATATAACACAAAATAACTAATGATTGTAGCTTTTATCAATTTTGAAATATTTCCATATAAATCACGATAAATAGAAGAATTCGACCTTTGGTCAACTTTAATTCGACCGAAATGGTCGAAAACTGCAGTTGTAAGCTAAAACACTTACAGTCTAGTAATATTCAATCAATTATCTTCATTTTGCAACAAACTGGAAGTCTCTAGCACGATATTTTGATTTTTGGTGAATTTTTGAAAAAAAAAAATTGTGTCCGCACATTATGAATTCATGTATCATTTTGTGATAGTATTTTCTCTGTGTTGCTTTGTTCCTTTTACAATTTGTTATATACGAAATCATTGCAATTTTGTGTACAATAAAACGAAACAAAATGAACTCATTAGCTGTAAGTTTTGCTCACAGCACGATTATACAATTATATATGAACATTTTTTGTGCTGTCATATATTCCAATATTTATATATGATAACGATATTTTTTTTATTTCTGATGGTTGCATACTAAACTTCAGGCAATGACAAATAAAGGAGCCAAAAATGAACTCTTAATCTTAAAAACTAAGCGGGCTGTGATTTTTTTTTTTTAACTTTTTTTCGCTTCGGTGCTAACACCCGAACGCCGTCGGCATACGAGAGACACTTTTGTTATTAGCGGCTCGGCGTTTAAGGGCTACTTTCTTCAGGAGCACTCTGACTACTCTTAGTCTCTTCAAGAACAACAGCTTCGTCTTCTTCTCCTTGGGAAATCTCTTCTTGGTCAGCACTAGGGGTAACATCACTTCCCTGGAACAATTCTTCGAAGCTCAAAGATCCTTCACTTGAGCCATCTTGGGTGTGTAAATCCTCAGTCTCTTCACTTGCAGGCATAGTCCTCTTCATACTATGAAACAGGTCGGGGTTATTCTTCTCTAACTCTACTGAAGGACTAATCCCCAATGGTTTGTCTGTAACTACAGGACAAGAAACAAATGGCACACTACCAACTTCCTTACCCTACAGAACATGTACACCTTCCACAGCCAGTGAGTCCTTCACAGCAAAATCAACATTCCCTGTCACCAAATCACACGGCAGATGTAAGCTGCATATAGGAGTTTCCTCTTCTCCTCCTATACCCTTCAAAGTAACAAAACTTCCTGTGAGATTCTCCTCCAATTGAGGGTGAGCACCATGTACTACCAAACTATGGTGGCTCCCTGTATCATGTAATACCTTGACTGGCACCTGCACACTCCTTCCTTGAGTTGACAATGTACCCTCAGAGACATATGGCTTAAAAGCCTCCAAACTGCTCAGCCACTCACTGCTTGAGGTCCCATTTCCACTGGTTACCAAACACTCAGCTTGTTTAGTGTCAGTCTCCTCTGTAATGTGATTCTTCCCCACACTGCTTTTTGTAGTTTGTTTCACCTGGTCACCTCTTACTACTTGACCAACTGGCTTTGACCGTTGATGTGTCTGATAACACTCCCAACCTAAGTGTCCTGCTCTTCCACACTTGAAGCAGGCAACATTAGGCTTTTGTAACTGTTTTGAAAAATTAGATGAGGATTTCACATTATCTTGCTGAGGGGTAGTTCCTTGCAATGTCTTGGTATTATCACTTGAAGGTTTCCTATTAATAAATTTGTTTCTGACATTTGGATGAGACTTAAAATCTGTGTTGTTGATTCTTGTGCTTGACATATTTCCTTTTGTTACTGATTATATTGTAATCTTTACTCAGTATAGCAGCCTCTCCCTATCTTAAACAGGCTCTTATATGTTCAGTAATTCCCCTAAGATATTGTTCATGAACAACTAATTCCTCCAACTCTTCCATTATTGTAACTTTAGCTTTCTCTAACCATCATTTAAACACCTCACTTTGTAAGCATAATCCAAGAAAGTTACCTTTTCATCTTTTCTTAAAGTTCTGGACCTTTCATTGTAATACTCTGGGGTCATCTCGTAGACTTGCAGCACATTATGTTTGAGCACCTTGTAATCTTTACACTGATCAGCTGTTAAGGCTAAATAAGCACTTCTCCCTTTAGAAATCAAGAAACTTTTTGACAAAACTGGCCAAAGTGATCAAAGAGCAGCTTAAGCAAACTTTCTTCTCTTTCTTTTACTGCTTGTATTTTCAACTTAATCAACCTTTCTTCTGCATCTATGCGTCTAAGCTTTAACTCAGCATCACTTTTCTCTTTCTTTTCTTCTTGCATATTTATTAGATTAGGCTGTACTACATTCACAACCCTTGAGTTAATTCT